>NW_024582872.1:312882-319043 GCF_018398535.1 Haplochromis burtoni | reverse complement strand
ACACACACACACACACACACACACACACACACACACACACACACACACACTGCCTCAAACACACAACATCCTTAAAAATATGATGTCGTGCTGTAGATGACCTTACATTAACATATATAAAGCATATAAACATCTTAGTGATATTAATGCAAAGTTTCATAAAACTAATAAATACTTAAAAACTGTTGAATGAAGAACTTTTCATGCTCATTATACTTTTTACTTGAAATCATGAATCCAGAGCCAGTTTGGTCCTAATGGGCTCCCTCACTCAAGTTACTTATATAGTAATTAGTTACTAATTACTTATTATTTCTCAAAGGAAGTAATCCTGCTACTTTACTGACTACTTGTTTTCAAAATTAATTAGTTATATTATTAAATAGTTACTTTTTAAAAACACGATACACATCCTGAATGTTATAAAGCAACTTTTAGCACAATTCTATTTATCAAGGTTTGCTGTGTGGCAGGCAGAGGTTGGACCCAAACAGCTTTTATTCACTGGCAAAAGCAAACTGAGAAACACAGCACACGAGCAGTAGAAATAAAACAAAAACTCAAACTAGGAAAAATGACCTAAAAAGTGAGGATATGACATGACATGATAAAACATGATGAGTGAGGAACACACAGCTAATGAGGATGTGACAAGAAACGGGTGAAGACTGAGGACTTAAATACACCGGATAACCAGACGATAGGGAACAGATAGAAACACCGCTGGGACTAATTGGACATAACAGGACAAAGGGGAAGCAAAACTGAACACACTTACATAGAACATGTTAAAACATGACGTATACACAGAGACACGACTGCCTGGATACGAAACACGGAACACAGGAAAGACAGTGACTGAAACTAAAAGCTAGAACAACGTATATAACATCAAGAGAACTGTGAAGGTTCTCAGTCATCCAGGTCATCGTAGTCTGAGGAGCTTGGAAAGAAAAGCGTCTGGACTTCTTTGAGTTGCTTGAAGACGTTTCACCTCCAAAAATGTGAACGACATCCCAGCAACACGCTCAGACAAATACTGGTTCACCAAAAACAAAACGCCAAAACACAGACTTAACAACGTGGTGTATGCTGTACAGTGCAGCGAGGAATGCCCAGACCTCTACATTGGAGAGCCCAAACAGCCACTTCACAAGCGCATGGCACAACACAGAAGAGCCACCTCCACAGGACAAGACTCAGCTGTCCATCTGCATCTAAAGGTCAAAGGTCACTCTTTCGAGGATGCCAGTGTTCACATTTTGGACAGAGAGGACAGATGGTTTGAAAGAGGAGTGAAAGAAGCATCTATGTCCACTGTGAGCGACCACCTTTGAACAGAGGCGATGGCTTACGACACCAACTCTCTGCCATCTATAATCCAGTTTTGAGTTCCCTTCCCAGACGCCTTAACGCCCACTCACATCCTGGGCCATCTGACCTCAGGAATTCGCATGATAAGGTGGGGCCAGGTTTCACAATGTGCTCACCCGAAACTCTGGCTGATTGTGACCCACACCCAGTTTCACACCTTGGCTCATGTGATTAGAGGATCATCAGGGGGTCCTTTTGTCCCTCTGTGGGGGGAAACTCCCACTAGCTTTAAATCTGGGACTCCCCACGATTTGACCTTAGAACTGAAGAAGCTTCTTGGATGAGAGGTGAAACGTCTTCAAGCAACTTAAAGAAGTCCAGACGCTTTTCTTTGCAAGCTCCTTTGACTACGATGACCTGGATGAGTCTTCACAGACTTTAAGGCTGTAAACCACAAAAATATTTAAGGAAAGTAACTCTGAATTAGTGTGCAGACATTTTAACTTTGTAACTTTGTTATCAGCAAAGTCCTTAATGGGTGTAATACCTGCACCTTTGTAAGGTGACCATCAGAGTTCAAAGTAGAGGAAGGCAACAAATCAGTGATGATCTTGACTGGTGTAAAAGTCTCTCACAGCTGACACACGGACCCTGCTCGACAGGCTGCACTCATCTGGCATGGGGTTAGCAACTAGCCTTCACTCAGCGGCTGAGTTTTCACTGTAGCAGTCCCCCAGACCAAGGAAGATTTCCACTTCAAGATTCATTCAGAATCTAACAGTGCTGAGGTGCGCCAATACACCGTGAAAACTAAACAGAAATACAAAATACATCTTTTAGTTCCAAGGGCTGCAATGTGTTAATGTCGCGAGAGTTCGGTATCACGCTGCTTCGCGCTTCATTGAGAGCTGCCTACCGGCACATGTGCACCACAAAATGCGGTCTGAGCTTGAAGTGCAGCTTGCCACTAACTAAGCGACAGAGCCCTCTACTGGACACTAGCTGTAGCTGTACAGGCTTATATCAATAAACGAAAAACAGACCTTTACACATATTCCATTCAAAGCCATAACCTGCTGATATTTTTTATAAACTGTTTGATTAACACACATCTGAACATCACATTGTAAACACACTCACACGCAGAGAGACAGAGCTCAATAATTAAAAACGTGTGCAGCAGCTTTTGGTCTTTTATAAATAAAACAGATGCACAAAGTCCGTTTAGGTTTCAAATTAACAATCAAATAAAATCCATCTCAAAACATGTTTCTTGTCTATTTCAGTACCATGACAGGCAGCTTTAAACTCAGTAAGTAGGGAGTTGAATTACTATAACAAATCTAGTGTTATGGTTTTTAATTATGAGTTTTTTTTCTCCTAAATCCCTTTTTAAAAAGTAGTTGTCACATTCATGTTTCAGTTTCAGAATTAACTGTGTGTTACAAGTGGTTTGAGGAGGATTTCATTATCATCTGCTGTTCACAGTATATATCTCAGCTATAAATAAGACACATACACAAACCAACATTACAGTGACTGATGTACAACTGTATGGTAGCACTACAATAACCACTGTCTGATGTTTACTCTCTTCTACTTGGAAATTCTTGTACTACTGTGACTTTTATGTGCGTATCTTTCCTGTCATCTTGGGTGCGTTAAAGATGGGTGATGGCTGCCTTCTTGATCCAGCATTAAAAAGAATAGAAAAGAAATATACTCACTTCACCTTTAGGAAAATCTAAATTATCTAATGAATCCTGGTACTGAGCTAATCCAAAAGTAATAGACTGAGTTCAAAATTAAAATTATTTTAAAATTAATTTAAAATTTGCACAATGACATGTCATTTTTCTTTGCCTCATATTCCTGCATTTCTTTGCCCTTTTCAGTTACATGCCTTTCACGATAGCTGGATCTCGCTCCTTGTTGCTCTGAGTCGTCATCTTCTTCAGCAGGGTTACACATTTAGTTACTGTAATGTGTATGTTGCTCTATGTGATAACGTCTGGACTTAAATTTAAGTGAGTGTTACTTTAACTTTTGGAAACAATGCTCACATCAGACGTTTACACCATGTAAATAAACAGATTAGCACCCACATATTTGACAACATGTAACTGTAAATACTGCTGATATACCACAACGTTACTTTCAAGAAGAATAAACCCATTTTAATTTTTTCACTTACATTTTGAACAGATGCAAAACTTGAAAACCTGAGACGTTTAAGATCCACAAATGAATTTTCAAAAATAAGAAGGAGTTGAAAATACCACGAGGAGCTTTAGGGTTATTTTTGAAAAAGACTAAATTAATTGAATAATAGGCAGCAGAACTGAATCAAATGAAAGCATTACAATAAACTAATAAAGACATGTGGCCAGAGACAAAGGAAAGGGGATGGGGGCACTCATGCAAAAACAGTATATGCGCATGGTTGCGCATTTTTCATGTACACACAATTCCACCAAACTATCACTACTGACTGGCCTTTAAGATCTTTTCAGTCAGGAAAGAATCCCGAAATTGTTTGTTTATGCTTATAGACAGTGAGGTGGAGGCCGCTCCTGAAGCTTCTCTCCTACTGGAGGGAGAAAACACTGACGATAAACCAAAACAATCTGCAGCAAGAACCAGAACAATCCCGAACACCAACAGGTACGAGTTTTCATGCTTACAGTACCAATCAGATTATCTCTGTCTACACAGGTGTTTCCATGGTAACACTTCTAGGAAAATATTATGCGTCAGTGGTGACTGGTGGTAACAACATTTTGGGGTTGGAACTGGGTCAATAAAAGAAGATGTTATGAACCCGAAAATGGGGGAAATAATCCTTTCCTCTCCCAGTGAATTGATAAGTTAGCTCTCTGAGAAAGAAACGAACAGTCTCTAATTTTATGGTAGTTTCATTGTATAACATAAAAGTTATAAATTGTTGGTATGCACAGCGGTACAGTGTTTCTTGTAGTTGGTCACCAGGTTTGCATCCATCTCAGGAGAGGTTTTAGCCGACTCCTCGCTCTACAGATACTCTCTCCTGTAGACGTCTTGAAAGCTGCTGGACTGGACAACATTGCCCTCTCTAGCACCGCTGTTAGAGAGTCCAGCTCCACACTCCAAAGGGTTACTGTCCTTAAGGATCCATTTTTTTGAGTATCTTAGTGACCCTCAACGTGCTGCCCAGCTTGCAACAGCACAGAGGATAACACTGGAGTCTTTTAGCCTCCATTTCAAGATTGATCAAAGACGTCCTACCAACAGTTAATCTTAAATATGATCAGCCTGTCTATGCTATCAGCTACGTACCACGGGCTTTCAAGCTGGCGGTAGTTAAACCATTACCTAAAACCCATCGCTGGACTCAGGTCTCTTAGCTAATTATAGTCTTACTTTACATTTATTTTTTTTGAGTTTTGGTTGATGTCCTTCTCCATCAAAATGAAAATACTATAAAAATTGAAAGTTTTTACGTTTTTGGAAGTAAGCCAACTTAAAAATTCAGCAGGTGATCAAATAATTATTTCCTTCACTGTAATATTTAATTGTAGAAACAATAGCCAACTAGAGAAGTAACCGTGTGCCTAAATACACCTGAACTGTGTTTCTCTACTAGCAATAACCTCATTTGTCTCTGACTCTCTTTCCATAGGTCCAAACTGAATACTCGCATTCAGGACAGTGAAGCGAAACCCCAGAGCTTCCAGGTAATCGCATCCACAATTCGCTGGTAGTCTACTAGATGTGTTTCTTTTAATGTACTGAGAAATGTGAGTGCTGGTATTTCATATTTTCAGTTGTATGTAAACTGGACAATTGTCTTAACCCTGATGGGAACACATGCTCTAATAACACATGCTATTGTTTGTCTGGCTCATAGATTGCCATTAATATCACAGAGGCCAGACAGCTTGTGGGGGAAAACATTGACCCGAGCATAGTGATAGAGATTGGTGATGAGAAGAAACAGACATCAGTCAAGGAAGGAACCAATGCTCCTTTTTACAATGAGGTAAAAAATAAAAAGAAACAAAAAGAACCCATTTGAACCAGCTGTGCTTCAGTACAATAGTTTACTGTGCATTAACACAATCTGTCACCCTGTCCTGTCATTTCTTTCCATCAGTATTTCGTGTTTGACTTTTTTGCCCTCAAAGATGTCTTCTTTGACAAAGTGATCAAGCTGACGGTGGGTAAAGACTGCAGCGATACGTTTCTGGCATCCCTAAATGATTGGTTCAAAAATCCACAGTTTAGCTTTTAAGTAATTTTAATTCTGCCTTCATTCTCTCTCCAGGTTTTACACTCTAAAATGCTGAGGAGTTTCTCTGTTGGATCCTTTAAGTTAGATGTGTGGACAGTCTACAAACAGCCAGGTATCCTAACTTTTTAATATGCAATATTTTGCCAAACGTATCATACACACCAGTCCAAATAACTGAATTCAGTTATCAGCATGGAGACTACAAACATTAGAAAACAACTTAGAACAACCCGTTCTTAGTAAAGTCCAGTGTGAGATGTGATTATCAATATTACTTAATTAATGTTATTTAAGAAAGTATTAATGTACAATATTAACACAAATGTTCAGTGCATTTTACCAAAGTTAGCTAAAGCTAATTTGCATCAGTATAGTCCCTTGCGAGGTCAGGTGATAGGATGCTACCTGTGCTACAAGTCCAGTAATGAAATTTCCTCACTACTAAATATTCCACAATTAACTTCAATTCAAGTTTATTTATATAGCGCCAAATCACAACAAAAGTCGCCTCAAGGCTCTTTATATTGTACAGTAGATACAGAGAAAAACCCAACAATCATATGAGCAAGCACTTTGG
>NW_024582872.1:305332-311238 GCF_018398535.1 Haplochromis burtoni | reverse complement strand
TTATTTATTATAACAAAGTGGAAGCAATTGGGAATTTGCTTCCACTTTGCAACTTAGCGATGAAGTGGTGCATAAAATCACAGAGCAGAGTCATGCTGATGCAGGATGCTGAGAATCCAAATCAGAATACTTGGCTATAGTTGCTCAAGACAATAAAAAGAGTAACAGAATGAACTAAATAAGTATTACAATATTATAAAATATAAGAAATAGCTCTAATATATACAAGTAGCTCAATTATAAATATCCAGAATATTACAGAGATTAAATATGTATGATTCATATTTTACTATAAAGTGTAAAACCTAATGAAAAAACATCATGGAGTAGGTGCGAGGCACTCTCCAGCACCTGGACAACATCCGCCTCTCCAACACCGCCTTAAGGGAGTCCAGCTCCATGCTCACAACATTACTGGCCCTGTGGATTAGTTTATTGAGTCTGTTAGCATCTGTAACCCTCAACACTCCTAAACCCTGTGGAAAGCTTTCCTACAAGAGTTGAAGCTATTGTAGCTGGAAAGGTTGAGCAACATCCTATTAACCCCTGTGCACTAAGAATGAAATGTGCTTCTGGAAAGCCTTCCCAGAAGAGCTGAAGCTGTTACAGCTGTAAATGCTGGGCCAACACCACATTAAGCCCTGTGGTTTTAGAATGGCATGTCTCTCACTTTAGGGTGGATGTAGCTCACGCGGTAGCGCAGATGATCGACTTTAGGGAAGGGTGGTGTTTCATTCACTGGCTGCTCAGGTCTTCATGCCAAATGTCCTTGGGAAAGATACTAACACCAAGTTGCTCAGTGTGTGTTTAGATAGAAAGCACTTCAGCACAGAAAAAAGTGCTTGTATGAATGGGTGAAAAACACATGATGTGTAAAGCGCTCGGAGTGCTCCGAGAGAGCAGGAAAGAGCCATATAATAATCAGGCCATGTACTCAAGATCATAGGTGTGTGAAGACAGACGAGGGAATAATGTTGGCAACATAGCGTATGTAACGTAACTTTTCTAGTGGAGAGTTTGAGCAGTTTGGTCAAGATAAAGGCAAAGCAGCCTCTGAAAACTGTTTGTTTTGTGACGACCTGTTTGACTGTCACAAAAAACAAACCAACAACAAGACTCAGTGCCAAATTCTAATGAAGTGATCTTCTACAGAAATGTGTTTGTGCCAACTTGGCACAGACTCGTGTATTTCTCAGATTATTAATTTAATTGATTTAATTTCATTTATTGAATTTACCTGTTCATAAATCACACTAGTGTCTCTTCCTTACTCCTGTAGGTCATCAGTTCATCAATAAGTGGGCAATGCTGACCGAATGTGGTGACATTAGCACTGGGGTCAAAGGTTATATCAAGTGTGACATCAGCCTTTCATTGAAGGGAGATACCATGCAGCCAGGACAAAAAGCAAGTGATGCCGAGGAGCAGATAGACAAGTATGAACCATCTTTTTAATGTCATTCATAATTTAACTGACCAGATGTTTTTGTAGATTTTGTAGAAAGAAACATAAATTGTCTGTTTGTTTGTTTTCAGTCTAGGATCCAGTTTTCAAGATATCATTTTCAATATGTCAGTGAAGGTTCTCAGTCATCCAGGTCACGGTAGTCTAAGGAGCTTGGAAAGAAAAGTCAGGACTTCTTTAATAATAATGCACATAATTATTTTAGATTTCCATATCACTCCCATAGGGCTTAAATCTGGGACTCTCCACCATTTGACCTTAGAACTGAAGAAGCTTCTCAGATGAGAGGTGAAACGTCTTCAAGCAACTTAAGGAAGTCCAGATGTTTTTCTTTCCAAGCTCCTTAGACTATCATTTTCAAATTTTGTGTGATGGTAGATGCCAGTACCAGCTCGAGCTGATTTAATTTTTCTGAAAACCAGGTTAATGTCAAGGCCACCAAAGATTTTACATTACCCACAATTTTTATGAACATCAAAACAATATACTATGTTTTGATGTACATGAGTACCGTTGGTTGGCAAAGCATTTGATCTTCACCTTTATTATAAATGCTAAAAGTCAAAGTAGACCTATATTGAATAATATATCACATGACAGGGCATGGAGAAAGCTGCAAAACACCTCCCAGTTCATTGTTCCTTCAGTGGGCTGGTTTCAGTCATTATGCAAATGTACTAAGATTGAAACCTGCAGTCAGCTGAGACTGAAGACGTCACCTGATGATGACGAAACGTTTCTCCCACAAAACGCTACGTCCAGATGAACAGAATCAACTTTTGGAGATTTACTTTCCTGGATGATTGAGATGCATCAACATACTTTTTTTCAGTACAAAGCCCTACAATGTTACAAAATTCCATGAATATATCTTAAAGTCTAAAGTTTTTACTGCTTATAGAAGCTAAAGATTTCATTCAAGTTGCTCCGATCATATGAGTAAAAAATGACACCTGTTTCATTTTCATTTTAGAATGTAACGCTTCAAAGTCATAGGTAGAAGGTCCAGGTCAGACGAATTAGGAAAATCTTTCTCTTGCACATCATTATTGGAGATTTCCATATCACTAATACTTACATCAGCATAAAACATCAAGGTCTTAGTATAGTTGTTGTATAGTATAGCACTTCTTATCCTCCCGTACTTTCCCGTATTGAGACACATTTTTTAATGTCATTTATGTAAATAAATCAGTCAAGGAGATGCTGTGAGCACCACTGTGCTTACATGAAAAACAAACTTGACTGTTGTCCACATCACAATGAAAAGAAATATTGTTCTTCTGGAAAATAGTGCCAAGTGGCACTTGGTACAAAGACAAAAGGTGGTCCAAGAATGGAAACTTATGTTACTCCTCAAGGGAGGGAAGCAGAGGTGCAGCTAAAACTATCAGTGCTGACACAGAAACTTATCAGAGAGGAAGGACCTAAACCATTGGAGAGCTGAGGCAGTGATGCCCACCCACCAGTCATGATCCAGAGTGTCAAAGGCATCAGTAACATACAGTGGCTTGCAAAAGTATTCGGCCCCCTTGAACTTTTCCACATTTTGTCACATTACAGCCACAAACATGAATCAATTTTATTGGAATTCCAAGTGAAAGATGTTACGAAATCAGTTTCACCCGGTTCTTTTTATTCCTCGAAGCATCCAGAGACGGCACCGGAACTCAGTAGTCATTTCACAAAACCTTTATTCATCTTCATTTAAGCATGCATCTTCTAGAAGGGAAGATGTGCCAGGCCAGTGTCCCTCTGCAGAATCTTCCACCTCTTTGTTAGTTACAGCCAGCTTTATAGAAGTGACCCCATCATGAAACCCCCATGGTGCGCTGCAAACTCTGTGTGTCTGTGTTTATGCACGAGCATGTGTGTGCCTGTTTGTGCACATACCCGTGTGTCTATGTGAGTGCACGTGAGTGACTGTGTGCGCGTACCTGTGTGTATGTGTGTGTACGTGAGTGAGTGAGTGTGCATGTAGGTGTGGGTGTGTCGTAACAGTTAAAGCACTGTGTGTGTCTCTGCATACGTGATTTCCTGGGGGTCATAAAAGTAATCTCCTCACCCAAGCTACACCAAATTCCTCTACACAACATAGAAAACAGAGTTAACATATTACAAACACTGAGACCGCTACCCCGGGTTGAGCCCCCCAAGGAAGATGCCTCCGGGGAACCCCCCGACGCCCTAAGCCTGTCCCTACCCCCACACCAATCACAACAGTGAAGGCGGGACCAAACTATGACCCCCCACCCCCACTAGGTGATGGAGCTGATCAAAGGAGCCCAGAGCAATTGATCTGATGTGGTGGCAGAGGCTGTGTCAAGACTAATGTAATCTAATAGATAATTTCTATATTGGTTAGAATTAAGATTATTTTTATTTTTCCAGTTCATGAGGACAGTTTTCTTGGCTATGCATAGGGCAGTGAAAACCATATGGGCGATATTCTTTTCTGAAGTGACATTATCTAAGCTGCCCAACAAACACACTAAAGGAGAAGTTGGAATGTTACATTTCAGACACTTTGATAAGTCTTCACATATCTCGCGCCAAAACTTCTGAACTGGTGGACAGAACCACCAGTTCATTGTCACACTAAAAGAGCTGTACGAATTATTGGGCGTTAAATATGTTCGGACCAGCGTCTGCCACCCTCAGGCTGACAGGTTGGGGGAGCGGCTGAATAAGACTATAAAATCCATAATTAGTAAGTTCTTTCATGAGGATGGACACAATTGGGATCGCTGGTTAGACCCTCTGTTGTTTGCAGTGCAGGAGGTGATCCAGGCGTCCACGGGATTTTCTCCTCTTGAAATGAACATCTTTGAGCCAGTCCAAGGGCTGCTCGAATCAGAGATATCAGTATATCCAAAAGCTTAAGTTATTATGAGACTTGCCTTTGTGCTGCTCATCCCTCCACTTGTTGCTCATAATTCGTAGCAAATTTGATATAAGTGTATGGTTTATTGTCATCCTCAGGAACCTGTTGATTCCAGATGGGTTTCCTTCTGAACGACCATGGGCTCGTTTCTGTGTGAAGGTGTATCGAGCTGAAGGCCTTCCCCGCAACAACTCCAGCATCATGGCTAATGTCACCAAGGCCTTCATAGGAGAAAACACAGCACTCATAGACCCATATGTTGTGGTCAGCTTCTTCAAACAAGTGGTTGGTTAAATGTCATTTATTAGCAGATAAGACTGATCATTTATATTTAGAAATTAAACATAAAAGCTACTTTTCACTGCCTCGTTGTTCCGAGGGTCACTGGGGCTGATATCGCTGCAGGTGATTTGGGAGGCTTTTACACTACAGTGTAAAATTATACATTTATACAGTGTTTTACTACTTACATCTTAAGCACTTTGCACCAGGAGCCCCCTCGCAGTGAAATGGCAGTACTCGCCACTGTGCAAATCAATATCACGTTCTAATCATTTACTCGTCCCTTCAGGGTCGGACTTCAACACAAAAGTCGACAGCAGATCCAGTGTGGAATGAGCAGATTGTCTTCACTGAAATGTTTCCTCCTCTGTGTCAGAGACTGAAGATCCAGGTATGAATGCAGAAGTGCTCACTTCATGTTTGTATGTAGTTTCACTGTAATTTACACTTAGAAAGAGTCATGTTTTAAGTCCATAATCACTGACCTCATATCAAACTAATGTTTCAAGAATTCTGGCTTCTCTTTCCTCGTAGGTTTGGGATGAGGGAAGCATGAACGACGTTGCCATTGGAACCCATTACTTTGACCTGAGATGCATCTCCAATGAACAGGATGGTGACAGAGGTAGGAAACAAAGTCCATGACACAAGAATTACTGAGGAACTGTTAGTTGATCTGTGGTGACTTTTATATCTCTTGTTTTTATTATTTCTCCAGGGTTTTTACCAACATTTGGCCCTGCTTGGATCAACCTGTATGGGTCTGCTCGAAATTTTTCTTTGGGTGATGACACAGGGGAGCTTAATGAGGGCATTGGAGAAGGTGTGTCGTACAGGTAATATTAAAAGTTCATTCTGAGAAAAACTTATTTTGGGGTCTTTACCTTACAACATAAAGTGTCTGTTGTTGTGATTTGGCACTATGTAAGTAAAACTGAATTGGATGGAAAGGAACTGAATTAAACTGAAACCAATGAGCTGCCCGATTTCTGTTGGTATCAGGGGCCGACTCTACATGGAGCTGGCTGTTGAGATTCTGTCGGGAGGGACAGGGTCAGACTCCAAACTTAGCCGTATAATGAAGCCAATAAAAGATGCTAAAGCAGGAAAAGCTGGAGGGAAAGATGGGAAAACCCCTGCAGGAGGAGCAGGCACAGGTGGAGCTGCTGATGATGACAAAGGAAGAGCTGCAGCAGAGGTCCTGCCTGTGGATCCTCCTCCTGTGGTAAGAGGAGTGTGTGTGTGTGTGTGTGTGTGTGTGTGTGTGTGTGTGTG
>NW_024582872.1:292562-304072 GCF_018398535.1 Haplochromis burtoni | reverse complement strand
GGGTCATATGATTGTTGGGTTTTCCCTGTTTTGTCTGTATTATTGTAGGGTCTACCTTACAATATAAAGCACCTTGAGGCTACTGTTGCTGTGATTTGGCAGTATACAAGTACAATTGAGTTGAATTGAACCTAATTCTGAGAGCTTCCACCAAAGCTAAATATATCAATTACACAAAAGATGGTTCTAACTGGGAACCATAAAACCATTGAGTTAACAACATACTGAAAAAGCATCTAATGGGGCAACATCATGCTGCCTTTTTCTAAAGTCAGATAAAATTCCAGGACTTTTGGCAGGACTTGCAAACAGTTCATGATTTTAGTAGTTTTACTGACCTGCAATGTCTCCCTCTGGATGAGAGCATAGTGAAGCGTAAAAATGCATTTAGTAAAGTAATTAAGTATGGTTGAAATGTAGTCATACTTTAAATATTCAATTTTATGCTGCTTTCTAGTTTTCTTCATTATTGTACTTCAAATCACTTTTTAATTGTTTAGATTTCTCCTTTCATGCAGATTTTAAAATATGGTTCTAGTGCTTCTCTTTTGTGTCTGGGGATTCAAAGCGCTTTATGCAACATGCAGCATCCTAATAAATAGCCTAATAGCATCTAATTATGATTAAAAAGTGTAAATACATGTTTTACCATTTGTGCAGTGCCACTTTTCATCTATTTTTCTATACAAAGGCACATGAGCTTGAAAATTAAACCCAGGTTTCATGTTTTTCCATGCGCTCGTACCTGGTACTTGGTCCCTCGTGTATCACCTCACTGAAAAATTCTGGAAACCTCCGTGTCTCCAGATGGATAATTACTTTCTCCATGTAGGTTGTGCAAAAAGAGTATTGAGTATTGTGCAAATTTCAGAGAAATGAATACATGAAGATGTTTCTGTGTCCAGCTTAATGCAGACGACAATGAGAGCTTCCTGCTGTTTGGTGCGTTGTTTGAGGCCACCATGATTGACAGGAAAATTGGAGACAGGCCTATCAGCTTTGAGTTCTCTCTTGGTAAGTGGATGTGTGGAGTGTTAGGGAGTTTAGTGTCCTGCTCATTATTTAGTCACATGATCCAAACATAAAGAATGATACCAGTCTTGCATTTATGTGGTTAATATATAATGAAACTATCATTTACTATTCCTCCCACTATCAGGTAACTATGGTAACACCTTAGAGTCTGCCCCTCAGCCCACTATCAGTTTCACCAGTCCTGCAGTCCCTCGGAGGATGCCAAGAGTGCTGGATTTCCCAGACACTAGTGATGTGTTCGGCTCGTTCTCTCTCAGCACCTCCCCTAACAGCCCTACTTCCCCCCTGCTACCCAGAGAAACTCAAGACGCTGCCATGACTTCAAAATCCACCACATCTCCAGAAAAACCAATCATTGTGGAAGGAAACAGGTTGAGTCACTTTGTTCTTGTGGATGTCAGAAACTCTGTTCTATGCACCAAAGACAGCATGTTTAATTTTCATTGGACAGTCATTGCAAACCGTGGATTTCTTTTTAAAATTTGCAATAAAACATAAACAGTGCCTTTATTAGAAAGCACAGATAGACAGATGGAAAGAGAGCGGGTGAGTGACATGCAGCAAAGGTTCAGCCAACAGGAAGTCACGCATCATATTTGGTCTCAAATTAACTATAACTAATCAAAAAGCACAAAGCAGGCATGTTATTTGTTATATAAGCAAAAGACATCAACAGCAAAATAACAGTGTAGGTGTCCAGTATGAATAAGTGGAGATGAACGCTAGAAGAGATAGATATTGGCTCCAGTTGCTTGTGTCAGTGAGCTGAGTGTGGAAGTGAAGCTGTCAGTGTACTGGTCGAGCTACGTCCCTACCATTACCTAGGGTCACGAGCTTTGTGCAGGGACTAAAAGAACAAGATTTCCTATACAATTATCCGAAATGAGCTTTCTCCTGGCCTCTCGCTTACTGACAGGGTGAGGAGTTCAGCTTAGAGTAGAGTTGCTACTCCTCCACATTGAAAGGAGCCAGTTGAGGTGATTCAGGCATCTGATTTGACCTCCTGGTGAGGTGTTCTGGGCGTGTCAGCAGGCCTTTTATCGCCTCTGTGATTCATCACATAAGCTGGAGGAGGTGGCTGGGAGGAAGGAGGTCTGGGCTTCTCCCCTGTTGTTGAATAAGAGGTTGCATGGATGGATGGATTAGGTTACTGGTGCTAATGATGTTAATAAAGGAGAGTCAATAATATTTAATAATAATAAATCACTCCTAGCCAAACCTATTGATATTAACAAATCATTAACAGTAGTGGACTGAAACAGTATCATTTTTTTTTCTTTTTGTAAAGTTTCAAGTTTACTGTGTGTGTGTGTGTGTGTGTGTGTGTGTGTGTGTGTGTGTGTGTGTGTGTGTGTTGTGTGTGTTGTGTGTTGTGTGTGGTTACATGTACCTGCCTCTGGAGAAGCAGAAGCCATGTATTAATGTGCTGAGTCACTGGGAAGAAAGAACCTACCGAATGCACAACTCAAACATGCTGGACAACATAGCAGTTCTTCTTGTATGTATACACACACACACACACACACACACCCACACACACACACACACACGCACACACACACACACGATGCGCACACACACACACACACACACACACACACACACACACACACACACACACACACACAGAGCTGTTAAGGTTCACATAATTGAGGAAGGAGAGTACAAACAACCAGGTCCAGAAGATCTTGGTCAAACAATTGATTTTAATGAATACACGCGTGGGAAGACCATTCTGTACGCAGACAGGAATTAATCTTCGACTTAATCAAAGCATACACAGATTTTTATAGCATCAGGGTTTGAATTAACGACGCCCCTTCATACGTCACAGACAGAATATATACATACGTCAAATCAAAACCACAATGACTTTTAACACAGTTTAAAAGAACATTATCTCTGTCTCGTCTGGAACCTGTTCCTCTTTCCAGAGACAAACATGACCAACCTCTCACCTATAAATGAGTCTACTAATGTGTGTGTGTGTGTATGTGTTGACCTTACATGCCCTCTCATCTCACCCGTTGCACTTCTGACCTTTTACCAGACCAGAGGCTCATCCTTATGTGTAATAACCTACTGAAACTACATGTACTATGTTGAATAAATGTTTTAATCAAGAACCTCTACTAAGAGCTTAGTAAAAGAATATAAAAGTATAACAGACCATTTGAATAACCTAGACTCTGCTTTCACTTCTGTAAACTCTCTGCAACTTCCTGTCAACTGCTGCACTTAGTCTTTCTAAAAGACACACACTGTTTAAACCTCTGAATACAATATCAATGCTGCAAATTATATTATTAATGCAATGGTACTGATGATGATTATTTAACAATAGCAGTAAAATAATTTTCTCTGCTCCACAGAGCGAAACACATCTCATCTCTTTCAGTGTTCGAAAATGTTATAAGTTATGAGATTTAAAACATGGTGTGCACTGTTAGATACTTTTAGTCTTTTGTGTGTTTTTATTATAATAACAACACAAAATAGCCTGATTTGTATATTTAATGACCAAGTTAGCTGAGTTAAACCCTGAATAATGTGAAAAAATAATATATTAGTTTAAGATTGTAACTATGAAGATGCTGTATTTACAAATGAAGCAAACAGCATAGATGACATATCTTAAAGAAATGGACTGTCAACAACTGATGTGTGTTGATGAGTGTGTTAAAACTTAATTCTACTGTATATTAAGACACAGTGACACTTGATACATTTGTTAAAGTGAAAAAACTTTGACTTGGCTTTGACTGACCTGATAACTATGTCAACATATCACCTATACTCACCTACACTCACCTACACTCGTGAGAGAAACTTCATCTTCATGTCTTGCAGGAGGAGGGGGTGACAAATGCATGGGAGCTCCACAGAAAGTCAGATCCTGCAGCCGAGCTGCTGATGAAATCTGTCCTCCAGGACTTTTGTGCAGATGCCAGGTAATCACAGCAACTCTTTAATGCTACTTTGTGAGCTGACTGTCTCACGTGGTTCACTTACTGGGAAAATAAAGGCCAAACAATCAACTTAAATATGGAATTTAAATTTGAATAAAAATGTATTATTTTATAGCACAGAGCATAGCAGCAAATGTGATCTGACATTACAAGTCAATAAATACTGAGAACAGAACTCCTACAGCAAATACAGTTTCCTTAATAGTTGTCATTGTTCTAATTTTAGACATTCAAACTCCATTGTCACATTTTAAGCCATGACAGACTTAACAGACGTTAACTTTGTCCATGGAATTGAAGCTTAGAATGTCTTCATAATGACACCATCCTTCCATGCTGGAGACCAAACTCCTGCAACGCTTGTACAGGGACTAAATGGCCCATAACCCCAAATTCCTGAAACACACAGGGGGAACGTCATCCACCCCAGGGGCCTGGCCACCAAGGAGTTGTTTAACTAACTCAGTGACCTCATCCCCAGTGATGGGCAGTGATAGACGAATCAGCCCACTCCACTCATCTCCAAATTCTGCTTCCTCTACAGAAAGGATTAAGGAGTTCTTCGAAGTATTCCTGCCTATATAAATTGCATTTATTACTTCTAGGCTGGACAACTGTGGGCTGGACACTTAGACAGTACAGGAGGAATTACTAGAAATTAACGAACAGAATATCCAATTCGTACATTTGAAGCAGAATTTTTATCCACTGGAGCTACAACAGATACAACAGATGGAAGAGATTTTCACCATTTCCATTGTCTGGCTAAGACAATCGGGCCAGGACTGGATCCGGAGTTTCGTCATATCCCATGTGACCAGACATCAGGTTATAATGAGCGAACTGGAAAAAAGTTTCCCAGCAGACTTTTGACATAACTGGGTGTGCTCTTTCTGTGTAGTGGTGTCTCAATACAGTCTGTCCCTAATAAACACAAAATGTGAAAATGTCAGGGTTATGTCCAGTGTTGGTCAAGTTACTTGAAAAAAGTAATCAGTAACTAATTACTGATTACTTCCCCCAAAAAGTAATCCCATTACTTTACCGATTACTTATTTTCAAAAGTAATTAATTACTTAGTTAGTTACTTAGTTACTTTTAAAAACACGATTTACAACCTGAAGAGGTGATAAAGCGATAGATCTTTCAGCCCAATTCTACTTTTTCTGCATAATCCATCATACAAAATGTAATCAAATGGAAAAGTCTCTTTTTTTAACTTGTTTTATCAGTTTTAATCTTTTAACTTTATGCATCAAGCAAAAAATTTATTATCTGCAACATTCTCTGACTTGAATAAATTAGTTTAACATTTAAACCTATTTTCTGCACATTCCAGCACATAAAATAAAATATTTTTTGTGTTTACACTCACTCTTTCAAATAGATGCAAGTAAAACACAGCAGAAAATAAATAAAGTCAAAGACTCAGCGGTCCTGTTGCTCTATTTTCACCTGTAAAGCAGGACTGGGGTAGGCGGAGGTTTACCCTGGTGCAGGTGTGCCGCGGTCAGTTAAAGAATCAGCGAGTTTCTCTGTGAGTTTCCCATTACGTCGTAGCTACTCGGTGCTTGCTCGGAAGTTTAGGGGTTTTTTTCTGTAAAAAGAAGTTTTCTTCCCACGCACGATGGACGCTAATGTTTTTGTCACTTTTTATGGAATCAAACTCAAAGTAAGGTCAGTACTTCCACGCTTTAAACGCTGCACGCTCATACTCTCTCTCCACTCGATATATGATCCATTGTTGATCTGCACACAGCTGTTGTCACTAACGGCGCACTCGCTTATGTCACTGTCGTGAGACATTCTCGCAAAAAATCACGGTTTTAGTAACGCAGTAACGCAGCGTTCCTACGGGAAAGTAACGGTAATCTAATTACAGTTTTGCAATAGTAATCCCTTACTTTACTCGTTACTTGAAAAAAGTAATCAGATTACAGTAACGCGTTACAAGTAACGCGTTACTGCCTATCTCTGGTTATGTCAGTGCACATCATTTGACCATCAATTTTCATCGCTTGATCGAAGGCTGAGCTTAGAGTGTCGTCACAAGACTGTTCTAGTGGGAAATCTTTCCTGGAGCGAATCATCGCTTTTCATCCTCCACAAGGTTGGTGTTGGACAAGCTCACATCACCGGTGAGAGCAACACAAAGGTCTGATCCCTCGGTCCCATTTCCAGAACTGATGGTGGTGGTCTTTAGGTGAGGTGCAGCTGGTCCAGGATTGCCCAACAGACATCCGGGAATCACCTCCTTGCTGTCAAGCTTGCTGAGTGCTGCCACCTGGGTCTCCCCTGACAGCCGCCACAGCAACCATTCCCCCACAGGACACCGGCTTTCCTGTGCCGTGACTGAAATCATTCTTGGAATGACTGGGGCAGGTGTCATCTCCTTCCCCCATCTTGTGGAGCCTCACTGCAGGGCCCGGGTGAAGTGGTGGCACTGCTAGAGAGCCAGCATGAACAATTAGATTTTCCAGAATTTCTGTCTGGCATTTGGCCTGGTCCAGCTGCTGCTGGTGCTCCTCCACCTACTCCTGGTACATGGCAGGCAGTTTCACCATCATCTGTGTCAGCACCTTTAATCCGCTGCTTCTGATGTCTTTATTAGTCCAGGCTACCAAGTACAGCAGTTGAATCTAAAGTGGATGTACAATAGAGGTTGAAGTCACTAGCACATCCAGAAACTATTCACAGTGCTTCACTTATTTCACATTTTGTCACATTACAGCGTTATTCTAAAATTGATTCACATCCAGCACCCCAGCCATACTGGTCACATGCAGGTTGCATCTATTTTTACTGTGACACATCTTGTTGGGTGGCTCAGGAGGTAGAGCAGGTCATCTGCTTATCAGAAGGTTGGTGGTTTCATCCTTGACTGCTCCAGTCTGTATGCCAAATGTCCTTGGGCAACATGCTAACCCCAGGTTTCTCGCCAGTGGATCTGAGTATGAATGTGTGTGAATGTTAGACAGGAACTACTTGCATAGAAAAAAGTGCTCTTGTGAACGAGGCAAGTTGTGTAGTTTTCCGAGTGCTCAGATAGAGCAGATAAACGCTAAATAAGAACCAGTCCATTTACCATTCACCCTATGGTTCTGTTTTTGTTGTCCTACCTTGACCAGTTTTTTGACTGGGGAAATAACAGCAATGTTTCAGGCAGGTTTTCCAAGTTTACCACCTTATTAAACAAAATGCAAACGATAAGATCCTGAGCTTTTTGAACTACGGTCTCTTTGAGAAACTTGAGATCTTCATTACAGACTTTTCTCTTCCTGTCAGCACGCATTTTCTTTTCTTTATTTTACTTTAGTTTTGAAAGCTCAGTAATTGTTAACATTTTGCAGCAGTCTTAGTCAACACTGCAAACTAGAGAGGGCTGGAAAAAATTTGGAAAAATAATTTTATTCTGTTTGTGCTAAATATGTTTTTGGCTGTTTGTCAGGAGTTTCATTGAAACAGCGGAGGCTAAGTTGAAGGCTGAGCTGAAGTCGACTTATCTAACACAGCTGGACAAGAAACGCCTGACCATGTGTAAACAGGAGCTGGTAGGAAAACTAAGTACAATTCTTATCACAGTCCTTTACATCTCAATTAAATTTGTCTGCTTTTACCTCAGTACCTATGCAAAATGAACAACAAGCCTCACAGACCACCAATTATAATACATTTCAATCACATTGCAGACTTAAACTGTTTTGCATATTGATGTTTGTTGGCAAAAATGTCCAGTATGTAAGATATTTATTTACAACTCCTGGGCAGGTGCGACCAGATTTGCAGTTTAGAATCCCATATGCATAATGTGCATTACACAATCTTAACAACAGCGTACACAGCATTTATACAACACCGCATACAATAATGGATGTATGTGTATTGCAGGAAAGTATGATAGGGGAGGCACAGTCCCTGGTAGGGAGGAAGAAAAATGCTGGTGGTGTGAAAGAAATGCTACAGGACGCAGCAAAACTCACACATAAACTCCGCTTTCTTGTGGAGGAGGTTTGTATCTGTTAGTTGTCACAGGGATTCGTCTGATGGTTCTGGTTCTCTCACTGACATTGCAGAGTGTTTGTCTTGTGATATAAGGAAACTTCAGATGACTGATGCTGTGAAGTTGTATTACTGTATATAAGTAAAATAAATGGAAAAATCGAAGTCAAAATTGGGATGCAGGCACAGGAAAAAGTTTGAATTTTGAAATGTCATTTTTTAAAATTTGCCTTATATATGACAACTTTTCTCATTCACACATGTACATCCTCACAATCTCTAGCCCCAGCACACAGTTCCAGACATGTTTGTGTGGCTGCTGAGCAACAACAAGCGTGTTGCATACGCCCGGGTTCGAACCAGAGACCTGCTGTACTCCAGCAGGCAGGAGGCCCGAGGAATTAACTGTGGCAAGGTCATAACCCTGTTTCTCAAGGTAAACTCACATACGCAGAACATGTCTTATCCATAGGAAGGCTTCCAGATGAAAAATAATCTCTGTGTGTGTCTGTGTGCATGCAGCCTCCAGGTAAGCGTGTTGCAGGCTTATCAGTCCAAGCGAAACTGGATGTGTATCTGTGGTTTGGAGCTTGCAGGGACTCTAGCCACATGCTGGATAACCTGCCTGCAGGATTCACTCCAGCTACAGGGGGCGCTGATGCCAACAGCCCTCCTACACACTTGCACTGCGAAGGTGAGACTGAAGCTAACTTTTGCAGTGTCTATTTACCTTGTTTTATCTATTGTGCTTTTGCAGTGTACAGGCTTTCCATTTCTTTTGATCACTATCTAGAACCAGAAATCAGTCCATACTGACAAGACAGTTTCCTGCGTTATGATATGTAGAGACATGGAAAATACGTACATAGTTTCCAGGTCTAAAACGTGAAACCAGTGTTTCAAATGGCTCATAGAATTCATTAAAAACACAACCCTATAATTGTCACGGACTCAACTCAACTTAAATAAAAGTGCTTAGGTGTAGAAACAAACACACTGATAAGTCACACCAGTCAGCTCAGGGCAGCCCCATGACTCACCAAGGGCTACTGGGCCCTTGAGCAGCAAATACACATCATACCCCAAAACTTTCTGTTGTACTAGGACAAGGACATCTCATCTTGCATATGAAGCAGAGGAATAAGCTTGGCAGCTAAGAGACCATGGCCATAATGATGACAACTTGGTCACACCTAAGAAACTGGTACTATGATATGACTATATTTCAGTTCCTTGACAGGAGATGAGTCGACACAGAGTCTGAGTCAAGACTCAGCAGTAAGTCCAGGTCTACACAGCTGGTGGTTAGGCACTTCTTCTTGCGCCTATGTTGATGGTGAAGGGACTGAAGCAATCAGCACGAAGACCAGAGCTGTTTTGTCCAGTAGGCAACACTTCACCCGTTGCCTCCTGGTGGTGGTCAGAGGGCCCGGTGGCGCCAGTGTCCGGCAGCCTCGCCTCTGTCAGTGCGCCCCAGGGTGGCTGTGGCTTACAATGTAGCTGCCATCACCAGTGTGTGGATGTGTGTGTGAATGGGTGGATGACTGGATATGTAAAGCGCTTTGGGGTCCTTAGGGACTAGTAAAGTGCTGTACAAATATAGGCCATTTACCATGAATTTCAGTAATTCAAGTTTCGACAAAGACTTTTTAACAGCAGGACTCAGACCAAACCAGCACAACAGTGTAATCAGTCTGCAGTGGTACCATGAGCTCACTTTTGAGAGTCTTAGCCACCTGCATTCCAGTCAGAGCAGCACCGAGCCCGAGAAGACAACTTTGTTTGAGATGACGGAGACACGGGATCTGGCCATCATGGGTGAAGTGTGAATATTTCCATGGAAACATGTGATCCTCAGATAAGTTACAGATTCATTAGTTTTTTCTGTGTCACAGAACACATGCACCTCAAAAGTGAGAGTGGTGACTCTGTAACTCGTGGCATATTTCACCTTGGTAAGGTAGGTCCTGTCGGCTCCTTCTTCTACTCTGTTCAAGTGGCAAGAAGGGTACTGTGAGAGGTTCATCCCAGCTAGTGTGGCCACACTGGCGTGGTGTAGAAGACTGGGCAATGGTTATAACCCAAGGTATCATTGGGACAATCACTGCGTAGCCCAAGCATGGACTTTCATCATTGGCTTGATTAAAGAGTCAGCCGGAGCTAATGTGGTTGTAGGCAGGTGGGAAACCACTTCAGGAACATTACTGACTCACTGTTATACCTCAAATCCTCCAGTAGCCAGAAGTTCTCTCCATTTGTCCAGGAGTTGTTTAGTTTGATGCAGAGTCAGAAGAGACTGGAGACAGTTGTCCACATAAAAGGCAGGATGGACAAACTCATACGCATCTCCACTCCCCTTTCAGTGGTCCGGGACCTGTCGCTGTGAGGAATAAGTGTCACAGCAAGGGTTGCCGGTGGTCCCAAATGGCAATTTGGTGACCTAGAAGTGCCATTTACTGTACAGATCAGGCGGTCACTCCTGCTGTCTATCCCTCCACAGGAAGTTGAGCAAAGGTCTTCACATACCTTACACCTAGGAATGAAGGCTAAGTGTGCTGCCTGGTAGTAGGAGGCCATTTAGGGGAGTCATGGTGAGTCACATGGTGAGGTTTGAAACAACTCCTACTAGTCTACCACTCGATACTGGTTAGCACTCTAACTAAACTGGAAAGATTTTAAGTAAATCTGGGATGAAATACGGCGGAGAAGCTAACCCTAGAAGCTAACGGTATAATGAGTCAAGTGGGCTCACTGCCCCCTGAGTCGGCTGCGCCAACCCACCACGCCATGCTTTTTGACCCGGTAAGTAGTCCTGTGACGACACATCTTTTATTCAGTTCTTTGGTCTGATGTAGAGCAGCCTGTGTTGCCCTCCAAAGTCACTGACACCTGCAGAGATGGTGTTCAACAGAAGGTACAAAGCACTCTCCTTCAACAGTTGAAAACAAAGGCGGCTGATACCCCAGGGAAGCCTTGAACGATGAGAGCCCTGCAGCTAGCTGGGAAAGATTGGAGGACACCACACACCGAAGGGAGGCTCCCAGCTTGCTGCTGGTCTGCAGGGAAAACCAGAGGAAAGACTAGCCAGGGGTCCCGGGACAGTGCAAAACTCTTTCCAGATACTGGAGGTGAACTGAAGACCACAATCCGACACGACATCGATGGTTGTTGGTGTGAGACAATCATTTATCATCTGGATCTTTGCTGGGTCAGCCCTAATTTGTCCTTTCTCAACAATGTAGCTTAAAAAGGAGACGGAGTCAACGTGAAACTTTCTCTCCCTCCACAGACAGGTTATCTACGAGATGCTGCAGCACCAAACGGATATGTGACTCGTGTAAAGAAAGAGATTTGGGAAAAATCAGAATGTCATCTAAATAAATTAAAATAAACCTATTGAGGTAGTGTCTTAGCACGTCGTTGACCTGGGGTCCATTCTTCGTACCTCGCTTACTACATCCAAGATCAAATGACACATCCAAGATCAAATCATCGCGCCAACTTTGA
>NW_024582872.1:276722-281161 GCF_018398535.1 Haplochromis burtoni | reverse complement strand
AGAAACACTCATTTTTAACACTCGATTTTAACTACTATCATTTTACACCTCAGAGTTACATTAAAAGAATGTGACTCTGCTTAGAGTAAAATTAACTCTACTTTTGCAAGAAGACTATTAACACCAAAAAATTTAACACTTTTGAATTTGCTGTGTAGGTTAATGTGCCCTGCCAAATTGTAAATGTCAAATTCAAGTACCCCGTCTGACTCAACATTTGAGGATATGCTGGAAAAGCAGTTCTGTTCCATAAAGGTCCAACTTGGACCTTCCTGGACTTCCAGAATTTGCTGCTTTCATTTGCTTTCAAGCTGGTCGTGTCCAAGTCTGATTTGCTTGGTGATACTGTGTTGTCAGATTATCAGTCAGACTCTCAGTCCTACATGGAATCAGTGTTTGCCAATGAGCCATCTGCTGCTGAGTGGAGATTTGCAGTATATCCAGCGAGAGCCACCACATATCCTCATAGAGGTGTATGATGACGACGCACTGGTAATCCCTAATTCAAATTAAAGACTCAATCAAGTTATTTGAACTATTATTTTTAGCTATGTTCCTGCCTGACTCTCCCCTCTCTGAGCTCACTCTGGTGTGTGCAGGGAAAGGCTGAGTATCTGGGTACCACAGTGGCAGTGCCCGAGGTCTGTCTGTCCTCTGCTCCCTACACACCTCCAACTCTCCAGTACAACGCTCTGCACTGTGGCAGCCAGCCAGGGGGAGAATTGCTGGCTGCATTTGAATTGCTGCAGGTCAGTCTTTTAAATAACCATACATGCTCCATCATAATATTGCATGAGTGACTCCTGACTTATTATGATTGTGTAGATCTCACACTCTGAACAGCAGAGTCTGCCAGACTTAGAGGAACAAGATGGAGGCATCTACACAGTTCCTGCATATATCAGGCCTGTCCTTAGCACCTACAGACTAGAGGTTTGAGTACATGAATGTGTGCACGTGTTTGGATTTGAGACTAGTAACCCTATCTTTTTTCTCACCCCCCCAAATAAATATATAAAAACTGTATTTTTTCAATAGGTATTATTCTGGGGTCTGAGGGAACTGAAGAAAGTCCAACTTCTGTCTGTGGATAGGCCACAGGTACAAACACAATCTTTACAATGTACCTGTGTTCTCTCTAGGACCTGATATGCTGGTGTCCAGGATCACAATATGCTTAATTAATATCTGTCTTTCTCTAGGTCATTATAGAGTGTGCTGGTAAGACGTTACGCTCTTCTGTTATTCAGAAGTACAAGTCCAACCCAAACTTCACCACACTCGTTGATGCCATCGAGCTGGTAAGACAAACAGATCTCTAACATTTTAAAACTGGAGCCCAGCCATTACCCAGGGCTGCTACTGATTTTCATTTTGCATCAATGATTTTCAAATAATCAAGATGTGATTGAAGTTCAGACTTTCAGTATTATTCAGTAAACTAATTAGGAATTCGATCCATTTTAAACAGTACAGTGTAGTGTGGGTTATAGTATCTCAGTTTATATCAGTAAATATAGCACAAGATACAAAACTGTTTGACGTCATTACTACACAACATGATCTGGTTGACTGCTGTCCATTTAATATCATATTGTTTTACTCACTGCTTACTTAATTTTTTTTAAATAACTCTGTAATTACTTAACGTGTATTACTACCTTCACGGTAAACACAGGTGAGACCCAAGTGCTGCTACCAATGCCACAGTCAGAAAGTAGCTCAGCTGGAAGGTCAAGTTTGTGACCTCTACCGAATCCTGGAGAATTAACTTCTGACAGATTCATTCTTCATTTCGAAGCAAGTCGTGTTATTTCCGTTCACAAAGAGGGCACATGGTCCAAGTTTTGGAGCCAAGTCTCGAGTGCACACCTGTACCATGCAAACACTTTTTCTGTAACATTTTTTCTAAAATCAGAACACAATTTGGTAAAAAAGTTATTTCATTTAGTAACCATCAACAGCTCTTTAGAGACTGGCATTTTTCTCTGAAATGTACTAAAATCACTCGACTACTCAAGAACAAATAATGTAGTCGTAGTTATAAACTTTTTTTTTTCCAAAATATTTGGACAAAATATATAACTGAATTAATACTTAATAATCAACTGACTGTACTTGTGATACGTAACCATCTCAGGACCTGTCATGCAGTCATTGAGACTTTCAGTCTTAGTTCTACTCGATGTCACGGCTACTTTTAATTTCTATCACAGAATTCCACAACATTTCTTTATTTAGCACATGACCCTTTAAAGTCTTTAAAGTCTTGCAAAAATTAAAAGGGAAATGCGACACATATGGCACGATCCTGGGTCTTATGCCCCAGCGGTTTTTCTTGTGTTTTGTCATTTTGTGTTGAGTCCACCTTTAGTTTAGTTTACAGTCCTTGTCCCTAAGTGGATATGTTTAGCTTTTGGTTATTAGGTCTCCCCGTGTCTTTGCTCCTGTATCTTCCTCTGTGTATCTGTGTTCATATAGCTCTGAGTTCCTGCGCCTTGTTTCCCCTCGTGTTTTATTCCATGTTTCCCCAGCCGTTATCTCTGTGCCCTCTCTCTCTGCATCTCTGTGTTCTTCCTGTGCTACGTTTAAGGTCCACGTACTGGGTCAGTATTTTCAGTTCCGTGTCCTTCCTGTCTCGTTATGCGTAATTGTCCTCAGCTGTGCTCGCCGTGTGTTCCCACATCCCTCATTACCTTCTGTGTATTTATGTCAGAATCTCCCTCTTTTCTGAGTCGCGTCGTCCCTCGGTGTTGTGTGCATTTCCCCGTGGTTTACCCGTGCCTCCTTGTGAGTTAGTTTTAGTTTGTCCCAGTATAGTTTCGTATTGCCCTTTGCCTCTCTGTTAATAAAGTTTTGTTTTCCGTTTACGAGTTCAGCGTTTAGGTCCAATCCTGCCTGCCTGACAATATACACTGATACATAGGAACATTTACCCATATCTAAGAACATAACAACCAAGCCGTTATCAACCGTCATATATTCATGTTCAAGCTGTCTTCAAGTGAATCCATGATCATTTTCAAGTTTTATAGCTGCAGCTTTTTGAAATTCTAACATCCTAGAAATCACAAGACTTTCCACATTTACTGCATCAGGACAAATTCAAGATTTCATACAAAATGGAAATCAACTTGTTTTCCGCAGACACCCACATGTTCTTATTAACCCTCTCGAGGCAGCAGTTAAAAACTAGCAACCTGATTACCCCACATACATAATGTATGAGTTTTTTTTACTCAGAAGTACCACTGCAGGACTTGGTTGTGCATTAGCAACAAAAAGTTTAATTTGAGCCTGAGAGGGTTAAACATATTCTCTGTTATATCGAGATCCCTCCACCCTGTTACATATTCCGTATGTATGGGGTAGGACCCCCCCCCTGGGTCCTGGCATGTGGATACTTCTTTAAGACACTCTGGCTGGCCTGGCCACGCCCACAGCTTACCTATAAAACAGCTGTGCGACCTGAAACCGGTGATCATTTGATCTGCACTTATCCCATACATATGGAATATGTAGGAGTGAAGCCTCTGTTACTCAGAGAACCAAGGTTACAGAGTAACCGTACGTTCTCAGGTATCTGTGATTATTTCCACATGATGTGGCTGTATGACTAATATGCCCTGCTGTATATGTAGCCCTTAATGTAGCCAGATACATAGCTAATAATAACAATAATACTAAAAATAATATTATTATAAGATTTTTTAGTAATAGGATTAAATTTGGAGCCTCTATTCTAAAGAGTTTTCTTTTTATTGTTGTGTTTTTAGAAAAAACAAATTAGACAGATTCAGATTGGATCAGGCCCAGAGTTTATTTCCCAGCTCATGCTGTCTGGATCTGTTCATAATCGCTTCATTTTTCCAGACACAGTCTGCTTACTACACTAAAAATGTCTCATCCTCCCAAAACTAAAATCTAATGTTTAAGATCTCTAAAACCTAAGACATGTCTCAGGCTCATGTCTCATGGCTTCACTGATTAACAGAGGGGGCAAAATTAAAGCCATAGTGTACTTAAGAAGAAGTACAAATACTTGTGTTTCTTAAATAACTAATCATTTGATTCAGGTGTGTTGACCCAGGGTAATGTCTAAATCCTGCAGGAGACCGGCACTCGAGGCCTGGAGTTGCCCACCCCTGCTTTATGTAATGTAACTCTGACCACGAACACCACAGCCACAATAAAGATGGGTCTAAAAATCTATATTATTTATTTATTACTGATGCTCATTAGGGAAACAAAGACAGTAGACACTATTAGAAACCTTTCGTACAGAAAACTCAGGGTTAACGCTGAAGTAGCTCAGAAACAGAAGATACGAGATGAGGTTGGAGGAGCAGAATCCAAAAGAGGCTGAACAAACCTGTTGTCAACTAAGCAAGGAGTTAAAGGCACATCCATCCATCCATCCATCCATCTTCATCCGCTTT
>NW_024582872.1:161463-275216 GCF_018398535.1 Haplochromis burtoni | reverse complement strand
GGGATTAAGGAGGTCCTCGAAGTATTCCTTCCACCGCCTGACAATTTTCTCAGTCGACGTCAGCAAATTAAAGTTAAAGGCACATTTACAAGGAATTCAATTCAGTTTTATTTATGTTATGTATATAACAATAATCCCATCAAGGCACTTTTATTGTAAGGAAAGAAACTACACAATAGAGTGAAAACCCCAACAAATGACTCCCTATGAGCAAGCACATAAACACAAGGTTAAATTTCAACAGCACATAGTAAAGAACCACAATGGTCTAAAATACAGAAGAAACCTCAAATCTCAAAACCTGGAGCCAGAGAGCACGACAGGACTGTTGGGTTTTCTCTCTATTGTTGAAGGGTATTTACCAATATAAAGTGTCTTGAGGTGACAGGTGGTGTGACTTGGTGGTCTGTAAATTGAATCAGCTGTGATGAGGAAATACTGACCTATTTCTGCATCGACTGAATTTGTGAAAAACACAACTGTGGAACTGTGTACAACTTAAAAACCTGCACTCTGTTACTGTTCTGTAGGAGTTACCAGAAAATGAACATCTCCATCCTCCGCTCAGTATCACGGTTGTTGACTGGCGTGCTTTTGGTCGCAGTACGCTTGTTGGGAACCACATCATCAACAACCTCAAAGCTTTCAAACCGATTCCACTTCCAGCCCTTCCTGCACCCACACAGACACACAAACCACCCAAAGACATCAGCACCCCTGGACCTGCCATGACAGTAGAGCCACACAGTGCTGAGGGTAATGCTAGTGTGTGTATTTGTTCATTACATAATTATTGGTTATGACATGCATATTAATTCAACTAGTTATGATCCATATGCATTATGGAGAACAGTGGCAGTCTTGCAGAGGATGGTATTTTGCTGAGACTTTGGAAAAGATCACCTGACACAAAAGTACATAAAGAATACAAATGAACCACAAAATGACTATAAAGAGGTAAAAACAACAACAACAACAATGCAATTATTTCCACTGATGGCTGTAGAGGGTCAAAAGCAGCCACTACATTTTCCTGTAGAACTGACCATTCTTGTACAAAGCACGCATAAGGACTGTGCTAGATTAACAACTTGCTTAATGAATAATTACTTAATTCATTTTTAATTAAAGGACAATTAGACTGTGGTTCACGTAATAGAAATACCCTTTTTGGTCAACCTAGACAGACTGAATTACCTGATGTGTCCATGTGCCGTTTGTCCGATTCCCTCTTTCCACAAAGATTTTCTTTTGAGGACATTTTCAATAGTAGGTTCACATGACAGCATCCTGAAAGCTGCCTCTTGTCCACCAGGACGGTCACAGGATTCTCCAGAGACTAGTTCGGCTGTAGCAGTGGCTAACCAAGATTTCCGGATCACTGTAGAGGATGAACCCCTACCACCCGCTCCACCACCTGCTCCACCCATTCCTAAGCAAGAAGCCAGGAAGAAGAAGATGATAGTTAGTTCACACAATAAAAAATGTTTCTGTCAGTCACATAAACTGCTCTCTATACATTTTTCAAATATGTATACATGTTTTAAATCCAGGAGAGCAGGGCAAAGTCCACCCGTAGTCGTTCCACCAAACGCAGGAAGCGGACTATCGCAGATGAATCAGCTGAGAGTGTCATCGACTGGTGGTCCAAATACTACGCCTCAGTAGAGAGAGAGGTATCTAAGATTGCTGGGCTGTTGTCTAAAAAGATCAAACAATTATTTAAGTAATTTTAAAATGTAATGTGAACATATGCTTCCCTGATTATGTTCCAGATCAAACGACGGGACAACTCTCCATTTTCTGAGGTCTCCAAAGGTACATATGATCAGTGCTTTTTGAGCAGCTGCTTGTGTTTTGTTCAGGGTCAAGGGTCAGTATTAGAGGACCGGCTCCCTATTTTGCAAGGTGTGAGTGACACAGTTTACAAAATTTGGGAAAATTGAAAAATCTGAAATTATCAAATTGGGTAAAAACTCAATCTTATAAGATACCTCTCCTCTCTCCCAGTTTGGATTCAGGATAATGGTATCTAGATTTTGCATAAAAAGCTTATAGTTGGGGTCTGATCACTCTTTTCACTTTGCACATGTTTACAGACAACTTCTGGACGTTTACATCGATATTAGTAATTATTAAACTGTCTCTCTCCCATAGTGTGCCTTTTGTCCTGCCTCCCTCTGCTGTCTTCTCTTTCCCCTCATCCCAACCGGTCGCAGAACAGAGCTGCCCCTCCCAAAGTTCTATCAGTGCTTCCTTCCTATTGAAAAGGAGTTTCTCCATCGTTGCTAAGTACTTGCTCATAGTTGATCGTCTGAGTGTTCAGGTTTTCCCTGGAGTATTGTAGGATCTTTACCCTACAATAGACGAGGAACAATTTCAGAAATGTGCCTTGTGTGAACTGAATAATGTGCAGAAAATTGCCTCTAACCACTCTCAGTCATTCTTCTTGTGATTTGATTGTGAGAAAAAGTATTTTTGACCCACCATCTTAAGTGTCTGGACCATATATAAAAAATGAGAACACAAAATTGAAGCCAACATTTTCAGTTTCTAGGTGCTACCATGTTGCATTTTTGGAGTCTGCACAGTGGGGACTTGAGGTGGAGTCGTGGAACTCTTTATGTAGCCTGGTTTCTCCGTTTCCAGTTTAATCTCAATTTAAATTTGTAATGCCTCAAAAATCCTAAAAGTTCTAACAAAATATGACTATCAAGTAGACCATTATAGCAAATGGTCCACTTGGGAAAGTAAATCTGTTGGGCATTTTTTGACCTTCAGACAACAATTCTGATACATTTCCAAACAGGAGAGGGGAAAAAACCGTGAGCCAGCCATCATGAAGAGAGCGAAGTTATACCATACTAAGAGCTGAAGTGAAACAAAATATTAAAAACAATGAAACGTGTGAACTGCAGCTAAGCTGCTGACACTGATTTTGACTGATTTTAAGCTGTGTGCCTTTTTAAAAATAGTTGCGATAAAACCAATAGCAGAAATCATTCAAACTGGAGCAGCCAGGCAGGGGCAGGGGTTGTGTTTGCAGTTACGTCCGCTGGGTGGGAGTTCAACACAGCAACTCCACCTCAAGTCACTAGTGGACAGACTCTGGCTCCAAAAGTGTAACACGGTTGGCCCCATAAACTGCCTGTGCTTCAGGGCAGAAGCTTATCTTTGTATCAGCATGAGCTAAATTCTCCCAGCAGCTGAGAACTGTTCACATTCCAGCTTAAGCCATGAGACCGGGATCGCTTTGTGATACTTTATAATAACATAAAAAGAGACAAATAAATGATAATGTGTCAAAGACTTGGTGTCAAAGTATTGTTTTCTGCGATAACCTAAAAATCATGAAATTGGGAAATATCAATTGGTACGCACTGGTTTTAGAAATAATCACCCCTTTTCTCCCCACTGACCCACACACACTGTTGTGCATTGCAGCTTTGTCGTACCACAACTTGCTCAGCGATGGAATAGAATCTTTGGGTAAGGATTAAGATCTGCAAAAAAAGAGACAAAAAGATTTGAAAAAAGATACAACGCCGTGTCATTGAGGGTCATTTTTACTTTCTGGGAGTTGAGGTTCTGGGAACTGTCTGGTTTTGGTGCTACGATCCTGCAGACAGGTTTTAGCAGCTGTGTTTTGGCTAGTTTATGATGTTACTGGATGCGGTCCTCTCACTGCATGATCTGATTGGTATGACTGGATATTTAAGATGGCAGCATTTGAAAGATTTGACAAGTTCTTCTGAAAAACCCTGCAAGAGAATGACTGCAAATGTCGTTAAATAACAGACAACATTTGAACTGTTGCTTCTGGTGAATAGGACAGTTCTGAGCTCAGGGCATGGCACTTCTTAACTAAGCTCGGTGGCTCACTTTGTTACCTGCTGTTAAATACTGTAGTCACATTTTCAATATGATTTCTGCTGTGTTTGGGCCTTTAGTTTTCACATTTGAAAATATGCCTTGTCTATTTCATCAGTCAGCAGCCAGTCCGATGGAGATAAGAAGAAGAGGCAACAGAAAGTAAAGGGAACGAGCATCAGCCCTCATACCAAATTAGCTACACTCAAGGTAATTTTTTTCAGAGATGATACAATACAGGTTTACTGGGCCCTGTTATGCTTTTACTATCCAACCAAAGATTAAAAGGGGTACCATATGCTAGAAAGAAAAGCTTGAGTGAGTCTGATCTTGGCTCTGCAGCTGTACAACAAGGAGTTGGAGTCAGAGTTTGGGTCCTTTGATGACTGGGTGAAAACATACGAGTTGTTCCGAGGGAAAGCCAGTGAGGAAGAGGGATCAAATGAGGAGAGGTTTGTTGGAAAATTTAAGGTGAGATACTAAGTAATGTTCTTTGCGGGTACTACTTTGGTACTGCTCAACAACTAGCATATCTACACATAAATCTTCATGCTGTCTCTTAGGGTCGATTCTGCCTCTATAAGCTCGCTGAGGAGGAGGAGGAGGACTGGCATGAAGCAATAGATGCTGGGAGCTTCAGAGTCAACAGAGGAATCCCTCCCAACAGCCCAGTCCAAGTTCTCATACGGGTTTACATTGTCTGTGTGAGTCCTGCTCACATGGGAATTTTCTGCTGAGTTCTCTTTGGAATGTTTTACTTGAAAGTTGTAGAATAGTTTTCCATTGTACTGAGAAACAAAAAGAGCAGCGTTTAGTGAGGCTGACGTGATACAGCAGTTAGTACATCGCCTAACACCAACACTAGAGGTTTAAACTGGTCTAGCTCCTTCCTGTGTGGACCTGATTGAAAGCACTTCCTGGATGTATAGTTACACGTCTGCCTTTGCTCTCAAAGTGCTTCTGCAGACTTAACTATGTCAAAAGTCGCATGCAAGAAAAAACATAATGACAAGCAAATTATTATTAGTATTGGTCAAGTTACTTAGAAATAGTAATTACTTACTAATTACTTCTCCAAAAGGTATTCCCATTACTTTACTGATAACTCATTTTCAAAAGTAATTAGTTACTTAGTTACTTTTAAAAAACATGATACACAACCCGAATATGTAATAAAGCAACAGACCTTTCAGCCCAATTCTATTTTTCTGCATAATCCATCGTTTACAATGTAATCCAATGAAAAAGTCTCCTTTTAAAAATTGTTTCATGAGTTTTAATCTTTTACCTTTATGCACATTGCATCAAGCAAAAATGTAATTATATGCAACAGTCTTTGACTTGAAGAAATTCTCTAACATTTAAACCTATTTTCTGCATATTCCATAAAATAATTTTTTGTGTTTACACTCTTTCAAATAGATGCAAGTAAAACACAGCAAAAATAAGCCAAATCAAACATTCAGCAGCTCTTAAATCTATTGTCTATTGGGGTGGGTGGAGGCTTGCCAACAGCAGTCATGTCAGTGGGGGGGTCCGGGGGTTTCTCTGTGGATGTCACATTCCCATGGCAGCGTGCTCGCTGCTCGCTCAGATTTGAAGTTTAATTTTTCTCTGTAGAAGGAAGTTTTCTTCCCACACAGAGTGAACATTACCTGAGAAAAGTAATCAGACTGCCCATCTCTGACTGCCACATAATTAAATTTAACTTCCTGGAGAACTCAGCAGCCTGAGTTTTCAAGGAAGCCATCACACATGTGAGAGCCTGCTGTGCGAGTGATGCCAGAGATTCAGGCTCTCACATCAGCTCTGTTCTCAAAGCTTCATTTTTCAAACAAATGCAGTTTAAAACAGCGCCTATGTTACTCCTGCAGCCTAACTCCATTTAACACTGAACCCGTCCATCACAGACTGTTTTGAAAGCGACCAATCACATTAGGACCTCTATTCCTTTAGGCTCATTGACTAGCTGCACCACTCTGTGATGGAAACTGGTATTACACAAAAGTACCTTCGTTAAAACTGTCACCACATTTGTTAAACCCATCTGGTGTCATATTCAGAGGCCAAATAGCATTCAGCACCAAGCTCATTAAAAGCTGTAGCAAAGCACCTAATTACATTTCAAACTGAGCTTTTCGTAAGCAACCAGTACTTTAATATAGGCTGTCCTTACAGCCCAAACAAGCACTGCAACACTTGACAACCACAAAAGCCCGACTGTGAACACCACAGCGAGGGCGGGAGGATGTCTCGCACAGTCTTCCTCAAGATTTACACTCAGACAAAAGGTCAATCCCTGATTCCCAGTCCCTTGTTACCTAAAGGAGGACTGTACTCTCCCCTTCCTGTGCATGAACATCTCTTACACTTGCCTGTTGATCATGCTAAAAGGAGCAGCTGAAATAATAACAATAAGCAGCAGACATCTTGAACTATAGCATATTTTATAATGGAAGGTTTTAAAAAAAAGTAAACAGAATAATTTACAAATAGTGCCGTTAAAAGTACTAGTTTTAGTCCTTGTTTGTGAGTTCTTTTATGATACCCCTTCTCTTTCCAGGCCTCTAACCTGCACCCAGCTGACCCGGATGGGAAGGCGGACCCTTACATTGTTCTACGACTTGGCAAAAATGAAATCAAAGACAGAGACAACTACATTCCCAAACAGCTAAACCCTGTTTTTGGAAGGTAAATAACTGGTAAAGCTTCTCAGGAATTGTCTCACATTTTAAATATGACTTCTTCTATTCTCCTTCTTCCAGATCTTTTGAGATGCAGGCAACACTTCCTCAGGAGTCTCTGCTGTCAGTGTTCATCTATGACCACGACCTGGTGGGAGGGGACGATCTGATTGGAGAGACCCGCATTGACCTTGAGAACCGATATTACAGCAAACACAGAGGCACCTGTGGACTCCCTGCTGAGTATAGTCTGTAAGCCTGGACGTTTGAACTCTTTCAGATCAAAGTCCGAGTTATTTATTCCATTTGGTCACTTCAATAAATTACTATCCTACCTCATAGTTACATTACTTTTTTTCTATTACATTAAACTACCAAATTCAACTAAAGGAGTAGAAATTCCAGGCATTTATATCCATCTACAACTCTGCATTCTATGAATCCCTCGCACTGAAGCGTTTCCTGTTCCTTCCTTGTTGTCTGTCAGTGAGGGTTACAATGCCTGGAGAGACTGTTTGAAGCCATCAGAGCTGTTGGCAAAGATGTGCAGAGAGAGCGGTTTGGACGGTCCTCACTTCAGTCCAGGACGCATCATTGTGTCAGAGAAGGTTTTCACTGGCAAAACGCTCTTCATGCATGAAGGTAGATATAGGGCATTCTAGATCAGCTGCATGATTATTTTTTTAACTTAACATTTAGAAACAGTATTCAGACATTTACTGCATGAGTCAATCACTCGATCCCTATGATCCAACACTGTGGGGAAAGATAGTATAGATCAAGAAAATATGCTGGAGCTAGAATATGTATATAGGAGTCTGATTTGACATTGTCGTGTGTATCCCTCAGACGAGCCAGTGGAGTCCTATGAACACTTGTCACTGAAGATCCTACACCGCTGGGCTGAGATCCCAGGTGTAGGATGCACACTGGTACCAGAGCACATTGAGACCAGAACTCTGTTTAATAAGGCCCGGCCTGGAATGGACCAGGTATGTTTGAGTTTAGTATCCTGGTAAAAAATAATCGTTATTCATGCATTTACAACCTTTAAGCTTTCTGGGTTTTCTGGGTCAACTGCCTACATCTGTGTGCATGTACATGTAGGGTCAGGTCCAGATGTGGGTAGACATGTTTCCAATGGACCTGCCACATCCAGGACCTCCAGTGGACATTTCACCTCGAAAACCAAAAGGGTGAGACTTACCAAAACGTAATAAAACAATGTCTGTCAACGTTGTTTTGGGATGCAGTCATTCAAACTCAGATGTGTTTGTGCAGATACGAGCTGCGTATTATCATCTGGAACACAGAGGACGTCATTTTGGAGGACAGCCACTTCCTCACTGGTCAACAGTTCAGTGATATTTACATCAAGGGGTAAAAAAATCTATTTGTTCCTGGTATTTTTTGGCAATATAAATATTTTTTTTAGCTTTGGAAATAATAATTCCCAAACTAAAGTGACGTTTGCTGTCTGTTGTGTAAGCTTGGCTGATTCCTTATTGAACAGCACATTGAATGTACTGAATATATCTCTGTTAGCGAGTTAACGTGGATCGTGTGAGGGCTGCACGGTGTCAACACGTTAGCGCCTTGCAGCCCAAAAAGCTAAACTAGCTAGCTAAACCTTTATATAAAAAGCACTGCTAGAAAATCTCTCACCTTACCAAATCTACCGTTGTAGCTGGCTGAAAGGTTTAGAAGATGACCGACAAGAAACTGATGTGCATTACAACTCTCTGACTGGAGAAGGAAACTTCAACTGGCGCTTCGTGTTCCCCTTCAGCTACCTGCCTGCTGAAAAGGTACTCATATTTGTGTGATCTTTGGTCCTAGGAGCTCCAGCTCCAAGCCTGATGTAGATAAAATAGCTGCTACAGAATCACATCGTTACCAACTTTACCTCTCACAGGTAGTGGTGGTGAGGAAGAGAGAGAGTATTTTCTCTCTAGATAAAACAGAGCAGAAGATTCCTGCTATCCTCATTCTGCAGGTCTGGGACTTTGAGACACTCTCCTCTGACGACTTTCTAGGTGGGTATGCATAAGTGCCTATTCACACGGAGAGGCAATTATACACACACATTTCACTGATGAACATAAAATACTAAGGTGATACAGTGGTTAGCACTGCTGCGTCACAAAAAAGGTCCTGAGTTTGACTTCACTATGCTAAACGGACTGGTTATTGGACAGATAGGAAAGAAGAAGACAAGAAAGAGCCTGCAGTAAGGTTCAAGGCCGCGAAAAGGCTGAAAGTTGCGAGTCTCCCTGTGGTCGTCACAAAGCACCTCCCACACAGTAGACTCAAAACAATCTTCTAGAGCCTCCTCGCTCTCCTCCGACCATCTCTGCACTGTGCGGGTGGCTGGTGGCTCCCTGTGCACCAGGTTGTGATCAGATCTTTCCAGGGGTGGCAGAGGTGATAAACTGTATGCCTCTTTTGCGTTGGCATACAGTAAGTCCAATGTTTTATTGTCTCTGGTGGGCCATGTCACATACTGGGTGAAGGTGGGCAGTGTTGAGTCCAGTGATGCAATATAGTCCCCAGATGTTCAAAAAGGGCTCTCAGAGATTGCGTTTGCAGTCTGCTGACCACAGAGTGGAGTAAGAGGCTGCATCCGCATTGGCTGAGGGGGGGGGGGCTACGCTGTTATCGCGATAACATGCGAGAATTCCCGGGGCAGGTAGTACAGACACATTTTAACGGCTAACAGCTCAATGTCTCTGCTGCAGAGCTGTTCTTTCACAGTGATGTGCCCCGATGCACCTTTAGTTCACAATCACTGAAGAATAGAAAGTGTTACTGCATTGTGTTCAGGGAAATGCTGCTATAATGGCATTAAATACAGGGACATATTGCCAATTTGAACGTATAAGGAGCATGCTTGAATCATTCCTGTGGAGGACAGGAAACAGCAGAAATTCAGGAAGACTACTCCTGCTAACTATTAACAATTACCCCCAAAACCTGAAGATGGTGCTAAATGTTTAAAGCACTGAAAGCAGAAGAAACATGAAGACATGACAAACCTTCTAAGACAATCTTTAATGGCAAAAAGTATTAGAAGTCGCACTGGAGAGTCAGGATGAATAATGGAGATAAAATGTGCATGACTTGAATGAAGGCAAAAACAACTTGACAAAAGAGATTCAGAGATTCTGGTGTTGGCTGCATAAAACACAGCAGTGCACCTGACTGACTGTGTGTCTGCAGGCACACTAGAATTAGACCTCCATGGATTTACTCGGGGAGCTAAAACAGCCAAGTTGTGTAAGGCGGACATGCTGACAGATGGGACTGAGAGAATCTCCATCTTTCAGCAGAAGAGAGCACGAGGCTGGTGGCCCTTCACCAAGTCAGGAGAGTTGACCGTAAGTACACAGTAACACACACATGCAGTGTATAAACAAATGTAAAAATAAAGTCAGGCAAATACAGATCATCAAACAATCAATCTTTCTCCAGGGGAAAGTGGAAGCAGAGTTCCATCTTGTGACAGCTGAGGAGTCGGAGAAAAATCCTGTTGGCCGTGCCCGCAAGGAGCCAGAGCCACTACCAAAACCAAAGTAACCATAACCACACAAGGCTCTGTTTATCTGTCAGAATACAATCTAATTTATGGCAAAGGAATACAGGGACATTTCTGTAAATTTGAGGTACATTTACACATTTTCAATAACAATATTTGGGTAGCCTGGGGTAGGGCTGGGCCATATTATACCGTTCACGATAATACCGGTATAAAGTTAGGCAACGATAGGAAAATGAAATATCGCGATAGAATATGAGTAAAACGCGCATGCGCAGTGCCTTTGTTTTCATACGCACATGGCCGATTGTTGAGTGAAACAGATGAACCAGAATTGGTTTGTAAAAATGGTGCAACTTCAGTGATGTGGAACTGGTTTGGTGTTTGTCCGTCAGATACACAAAGCACTTTTTTTTTTGCAGAACATGCAAGCGGCCGTCGTTATTGTCGTATTTGTCGGACTAAGATGCTCTTAAATCTGGGAGTAATCTGGGTCCTAAACTCCGTATGCAAACGAACACTGCAGCATCACCTAGAGTTAAAAACTGTCTAAATTCTTTAATCTTTAATAAAACGATCAGCATTGCTGCTTTACCAGGTGTAACTATGAAGTTTAACTTCCAGGCATCCATGAAAACAAAAGTTATTACATTTAACGGAGTTAGAAGTTAGCAGGAAGCTAGCGGAAGTTAGCTCGCTAGTTTCGCTAGTTACCTAAGCATGATATAGCATGTTCTGACAGAGATTTCTGAGAAAAATTCAAACGTACAGCTCTGCTATCACTTCCAACATAGAATGAAGACAGGAAACTAAACAGCAGTGACGTTTGTAGGGTTACTGAAGTGTGGGCTAGCTGGTATATAATGATGTGCTACGTGATCGCTAGCGAACACAGCTATGTTAGCATAACAAACAGTGAAGCTGGAGGACGAACACAACACTTTTCCACTTAAAAAGTTAACGTGCCTGATAGTTAGAGACAAATGCAATCGCATGGCAGGATGCTGTAAACGGACCAAACTTAAGTCAGGAGAACAACTGAGATAATCCATCCACAATACGAAGGTTAGTCATTAATATACTGCAACAACATGGGAATAGAGCAGCTGCCAGAGAATTCAACATTAATGAATCAATGGTACAGAAGTGGAGGAAGCAAGAAGAATGAGTTTAATAAAGTTTGATTTATCTGACTGCTTTGTTTCGCTTAATGTGCCTTATAATCCCGTGCACCTTATGGTCCGAAAAATACGTACTGCACACTGCAGTTTAATGTTGCAAAGCACCTCTTTTTAACTTCAGTGGATATTATACATGGTTATGCTCAGGATATGTCAGCCCATTTCTACTGGAAATGCCTTTTGGTTAAACTTTCAGCAAGGAATTTGCATTTGCACTGTTACATTTTTATAAAGCTTTAATGTACATAAAAACCAGCTTCTTGTTTAAGTGAAAATAAATGGAAGGTTGTCTTTTTGCGCTAGTAATGTTGTGGAGTTGTATTTTGTCTCGCATCAATTATATCGTCAGTTATATCGTTATCGCAAATTTTCAAATATATATCTGATAAATATTTTTGGCCATATCGCCCTGCTCTAGCCTGGGGGTCCTTACTGGATACAGAGTCAACCCCCCAACCTGGAGCTATATCTATGTGTGCATCAATGCACACATAGATATAGAGAGAATAAACGGCCTGTTCCCAAAGATCAATCCAGGTGTAATCTCATTTACAAGAGAACAATAACACACGAGCAGATGCACCCAGACCAGAGACTGCACAACACTAGATCCACATTTTACTCATTTACTTTTTGGTGCAGTTGAGGATATCATATTACTTTCTCTTATGTATTCTATTCTTTTCTATTCTATACTTTTTGATGCTCGAGTCATTTATCTTTTTAGTAATTTTTGCTCGGGTTTGTTTGATTTTTTTATTGTCTGGAAGCAGACACGATGTCTGTGAGGCTGTTATGGTGGGAGAGAAGCTGCAGAGAGGTTTCTGGTCCAAATGAAGTCATGTTTTCAGGGGTTCACAGTTTGGTTTCTATAAATGAGAGCTGCTCCATTCAAAGTTTTAGTCTTATTACTCATATGCTTTAATTTTCAGACACAGGAGATTCACTGGTTTAATTTGCCACAATAAAATCCCTCTCCCACTTGAGCTGTTCCATTTAACCTTAGTATTTAATATGAAAATGCCGTCAGTTTATAATGCACATCATCTGGATGCACCAGGACGCCGTTATGATTTCTGGAATCACGTTTTTAATGTCGTAACATTAGACACTTTCTCAGGTGACCCATTCAGGGTTGCTAAAGCATCGTAATCATCTCAGCCTGTAAGAATCTGTAATGAACTAAACCACTTCATTTGCTTTTCTCCTCTTTCCCGCAGTCGTCCAGACACCTCCTTCTCGTGGTTCGTTAACCCTTTCAAATGTTTCTTTCACTTGGTGTGGCGAAGCTACAAGAAGTACATCATCATCGGCATCATTCTGCTGATCACAGCGCTGTTCCTTGCCCTGCTCTTCTACACACTACCCGGAGCCATCTCCAACAAGATTATCAGCGGCTAAACGGATAAACTATGTGTGTGTATGCTGCAGCTCTACAGCTTTTCCAAATGATCAAAGTCTCCATTTTTTGAATATTGAAGTTGTGTAGATGTTTGGTCTCACTTTTTAAAACAGTCATATACATCAACGGGAATAAGAATGAAGGCTGGCCATTTGCTTTTAATTCGTTCTGTGTCTGAATAAATGTTTTCCAAATGTTACTAACCAGTGAAAGTTAACATATTAAGATTTTAAGATGATGAAAATGGAAAACAAAATCTGTTTAACCAGAATAAATAAATGTGAGTCAATAACACGTCTGGATTTCATACCTTCATTTATCAGGCACACGTCATTCAGCAAAGACAGAGTACAAACACATTATTACTTACAGTAATTACTTCTGTAATTACTTTACATGTCTTTGAAGTCCTACCATTAACTAAAGCTTCAATACTGTTGACCATGATATATTATTACAGTGATAAGAACATGCTTTAGGAATTAAAATACTGTGCTGCAGTGGTTTGAATCATATCTAACAGACTCCAGTTTGTCCATATAAATAGGGAATCCTATACAGACTCCACAGGGTTGTGTACAAGGACCAATTCTGTTTAAGTTATATATGCTTAACCTAGGCCGTATCATTAAAAGACATATGTTTTCACTATGCAAATGATACTCAGCTTTATCTGTCCATGAAGACAGATAACACACAACAATTAGTTAAACTACAGGAATGTCTTAAAGTAATTAAACACGTGGATAACCTCCAATTTCCTGTTTCTAAATTCAGATAAAACAAGGTTACTGTCCTCTGTCCTAAATAGGATGTTTAAAAGAAGAATGGGATCAGCCTTCAGCTTTCAAGCGCCTCTTCTGTGGAACCAGCTTCCAGTTTGGATTCAGGAGATGGACACCCTCTCTACTATTAAGATTAGGCTTCAGACTTTCAGTTTAGATAAAGCACGTATTTAGGGTTGATCAGGTGACCCTGAGTCCTCTTAGTTATGCTGCAATAGGCCTAAATGTTTCTTCTTCACTCACTTTTTGGCATTGATACGCCACTTTGCATTTAATCATTACTTATTAATCTCTGGCTCTCTTCCACAGCATGTCCTTTGTCCCGTCTTCCTCTTTTCTTCCCAAACTGGTCGCAGCAGATGGCTGCCCACCCTGAGCCTCATTTCCTCCTATTAGAGTGCTTGCTTAAAGGGATCATCCTACTGTTGAGGTTACAGTATTTGCCTTACACTATAAACACTGTTGTGATTTGGCAGTCTTGTATCAGTTGGGATGATCCAGTCTAGCTGCACGTTCAGTATTGATATGTTAAAGGATACAGTGAAGGTTTGTACATATAAACACAGAGATTTGATGAAAATAACAATAGTCCTTGTGAAGGGTATGGCAAATGTTTATTGTGTATTTAACTGTGTGATGGATGTTAGTTTAAGGATTTGGGGCTTTCTGATACTGACAGTACCGGATTACAACATTTAAGACAAAATGATCCATAGTGGCCGCTGCAAACGCTGTAAACGCTGACCCGAAACCTTGGTTTCCTTACGTGTCGAGTAAAGATAAATCTGAGTTCTGTGAATGGAGCAGTGTTAGCTCACTGTAAGATAGTGTCTGTCAGAGAGAGTCTCTGTGGAGAGATGTTGCCATGGGGGTAGGAAAGTGACACAGCGTGCTCATGTGGAGCCATGTTGGGGCCTTTCAGAACCAGGGTGGAAGTGGATGTAGACATCCGTGGGATGTTATTCGATGCCGAGCTCTGTCTCTGCTGAGTGCTGGAGGTGGAAGCTGAAACACAACATAGAGCAGCTGATTGAAGTGACAAACGAAAAGTGTAGCACCACCTGCTGAGCCTCACTGAGCAGACAGTGAGCTTTACTGTACTTATATACGGCTGGTTTAGAAAGTTTTCTCTGTGAACATGACTTCTTTTACAGTTTCCATCTGGCAAAGTAAAAGGAAGGGTTGACCATCCAGGCTCCAGTGTGCAGTACATCTGGAAAGTATTTGGAGATTCAACAGTTCCCATTTAATCATACTGCCTTATTCCAAAATGGAGAAAAATTCTCACAAGTCTATAAACGATACCTCATAATTACTGTAATTCCTGCAAATTTATTTAAAATAAAAAGGAAAAATATAACATGAACATTAAATATTCACAGTTTGGAACTTGAGCTCCAAAGTGTGTTTTTGAGGAGCAGCAGGCAGTTTGAAAAGATGTGTGAAAAGTCATCTAAGCCACAACTTACCACAAGCTGATCTGGGCTGCTGCTGACTGCTGATGGCAAAGCCAGTCTGAGAAAGACCTTGAGTGTCTCCAAAGGCCTGACAGGGAACAAAGCAGCAAAGGCGTGGCTGATTGGTAAGCAGCTTAATTATTCAACTTTAAACAGACAGAGAGAATGGGTGTGAATTTCAATTTGCCAAAGAAGGTTTCTAACTGAGATCTACAACTACAACCAGCGAGACTGAGAGGCTCTCTGAGGGTTACAATTACAGAAGGACAAAGAATAACAATTAACTGCATGTCTTTGGACTGTGGAATTGAACTCAGGACCTTCTTGCTGTGAGGCTAATCGCTGCCCCACTGAACTTCTAATGTGTATTACAAAGTGCCTGATTCTCCTTTTGCTTTCGACTGAGGAGAAACGTTGAAACTGGAGTTAACAGCAGAGGTGGAGGTCACTCCTGTTAGTCTCACGCTCCTATATTTCACTCACTCACTCACTCACTCACTCACTCACTCACTCACTCACGTCTGTCCCAGCTACCATAGGGTGACAGTATTAACAAAAACATTAAAAGATAAAATACTCTAAATATAAAGAAAAAACAACAACACCACCAATGGTTTACTAAAAGCACAAAACGGAAAAAAAAAAAAAGCTGAACAATTTTTAATAAAATGTGAAATGACTTTTTTTAAGCAGACAAAGATTTTAGTATCAGAATAATGTGATGGAAACCGGGTGGAGACAAGAGTCTGTGAGGGAGGCAGAGACACTGTGTGGACACAATCAAGAACAAATATATGCAGATCACACAGATCATCAAACAGCTGGCTACGTTTTCTCGGCACACCTGTTAAGGCATCCACAAACTGATAAAATGATGATAATCTCCAAAACATGAACGGACAGGTCGTCAGATATGGACTTGAGTTTGTGTTGCTGAATGTCTCTGTGCCATCTTTGTTGTCCGTTGAAAAACAATGCAATGGAAACAGACCTGGAAAACACTCCCTTTGAATGCAGGAATCCAAAGCAGGTTGTTTTTCCCACCGGTACAGCCCTCACATTCTCACTTACACTACTTTATGTTAGCAGCTCCAGTATGACGGTGAAAGATGGATTATGCAGAAAAAGTAGAATTGGGCTGAAAGGTCTGTTGCTTTATTACGTATTCAGGTTGTGTAACACATTCATAAAAGGCAAGTAATGAAACTAATTACTTTTGAAAATAAGTAATCAGTAAAGTACCGGGATTACTTTCTTGGAGAAGTAATCAGTAATTAGTAACTAATTACTTACTAACTTGAGCAACACTGGATATCACAGACACTAACACTCATCACCGTCAGTGATCACGCAACGGTGTGTCGCTGACACAGACAACAGTCACACGACCAACTCGAGATTTAATACCTGCCAGGAATGTATGTTCGATGGCAGGGTCTCAAACTCCGGTCCTCGAGGGCCACTGTCCTGAAACTTTTCCATGTGTCCTTGTTACAATTAGCATGTCATTAGCAAGACTCTATAGCACTTGGCTGCATGCTGAGGTGGCGACCCCTAACCCTACTCAAGTAAGTTTAAGTAAGTGTTTGGAAAAATGTACTTCTAAAAGCACTTTTATTGTTCATTCACACATGAGCTGCTGCAACATGAATCAAATGGCTGAGCTGCCACCTCAGTGTGCAGTCAAGTTCTATAGAGTCTTGCTAATGACCTACTAATTGTATTCAGGTGTAGAAAGTCGCACGACACCGGAGCTCGAGGACCGGGGTCCGAGACCTCTGCTCTACACTGAATAGTTGTGAACAGTCCACACCCACTGAGGTAAACAATACTCTGGCAGCTACCAGAGAAATGCCTCCCAAAGCATTCAAGGTAACTTTGGGTAAAAATGAAAAATATTGTGAAATTTATTTTTGATTGTCATATACACGTTTTAAATTCTTGATTTATTGCCAAGTGTTGATATTACTGAAATACGTCAAAAATAGTTTGCAAAAATGTTTTTATTCACTGACCACCAAAATCTCCATGCAAATGTTTTTAATCAATTTCCACTTTAAGCCCTGAGAGATGGAGATCTCATTCATGAGAAAGAAACAGACCATTTCCAAAAGAAATGTCTGAGTGCAGAGACTGTGGTGGAATCACCGACCTGCATCTGGTTAAGGCAGGCCTGGAGTTTCCGTTTTGCCCTCCACCTGGCTACCCTCAGTCTGGTCTTCTCTCGACGCTCCCGCACCTTCAACACAAAATCACCTTTATTTTTCAGGTTGACCTGATGCCTTTATAAATGAGGCACTTTTTTAACATAAATATGCAGAAACCTTCTGTCCTCAACAATTTGAGGTGGACTGACCAGATCTGCCAGCAGCGGTTGAGGTAACGATTTCTCCAGTTCTCTGCGCTTTGTCATGTTTCGGCGACGAAGCTCACTCCTCCGCATTTTGTATTCTTCATAAAGACTAAGGTCTTTAGCCCAGGGTCGCATGGCTTGGCGAGGTGGGACGCCAGGTGGCAAGATGGCAGCTGGCTGAGGTGCTGAATCTGAGAGTGCACACACAGAAAGCGCCCACTCTAAGTTCCAGTTGTGAGGCTATATTAAGCCACGTCACAGCGATAAACCTCCTTCATCACTTTGTTCTCGAGCTATAGCAACCAAAAACTCGAGTGTCAACATCACCTGGAAACCCAGCAGGGTGAAGATACCATCCCGAAAGCCTTTTACAGCTGAGGGATAAAAGGTTTTAGGACAAGTCCCAGAACTTTTTATCATATCTAGTAAAATTAGACTAGAAGCATACAGACATGATCGACAGTTATTCACATCAACTCACGGGTGCTTCGTCCAGCTGAGCTGAAGGCTGTAGTATTTCTTTGGCTTCCTGCAGCACTTGGGCACTCTGTCACTGACGGTTGAGGCTGAGCACAGAGATGAAAGCATTCATTGTATTCGATAGTCTGCAATAACAGGATTCCACGAGAGTTTTCCAAAACTGTCCTTCAGTCTGTTGTTGAGCTTACAACCATTTGTTCAGTCCAATGACATGCACGTGCAACTGGTAATGCTAAAATGGCCGTAGCTGTGGATATGTCATAAAGTAACAGTGGCACGTGCCTGAATCAAAGTGTTTTGTAGTGTAAACTGCTTTAAGTGGTCAGAAACACAAAAAGAAGTACAGTGGTGTGAAAAAGAGTGTTTTTGAATGTTTGTCACAGTAAAATGTTTCAGATCAAACAAATGTAAATATTAGACAAAAATATCAGAACTAAACACAAAATGCAGTTTCTAAATGAAGGGGGAAAAATCCAAACCTACACGATCCTGTGTGAAAAACTTACTGCCCCTAAACATAATAATTAGTTGGACGACTCTTAGCAATCAAACATTTGCAATAACTGGCAAAGAGGGTTTTTACAGCGCTGTGGAGGAATCTTGGCCCACTAGTTTTTGCAGATTGTTTGTGATTCAGTCACGTAGCAGAGTGAACAGCCTCACGTCCCAGCACCTCAGGCAGATTCAGGTCAGGACCAGGCTCCTCCAACATCTTTATTTTGTTTTTCTTAAGGCAGCAAAACAGCCAGAGACCACCACACTGCCACCACCACCGGTTGCTGTTGGTGTGATGTTTCTTTTCTGTGCTAGCCACGTGTTATGAGACTCAAACTGAACAAAAAGTTCAGCTTTTGTCTCATCAGTCCGCAGAGTATTTTCCCAAAAGTCCGGGGCATCATCAAGATGTTTTCTGACAAATGTGAGATGAGCTTTTGTGTGTAGCAGAGGCTTTTTCCTTCAACTCTCCCATGTAGGCCATTTTTGCCCAGACTCCTTATTGTTGAATCATGAACTCTGACCTTAACTGAGACACGTAAAGCCTGCGGTTCGTTAATGTTTGGTAGGCCGGCCGCACTCCTGGGAACCTTCACCACATTTGTGTTTAATGGCTCCCAGTGTGGTTCAACAATGCATTTGTAACCTTTTCAGATGTCAGTGACTTTGTTTCTCAGGTGTTTCTTTAGATCTCGGCATGATGTGTGGCTTTTGAGATGAAACATGTAGAGTCAGGAAGGGGGCAAACAGTTTTTAACACCACTTCATAAATGCCAGTGCACTCGCTCAATGTTTGGTCCTTTGACGGTTCCTTATCCGTTTTCTTTGACCATCTTTCAACGTCATGAATTCCAGCAAAGCTGTGAAGAGCGTTTACTAAGAATCCTTTAAAAGACCTGGAGCGCTCAGACAATCGAGCTTATAGAAGACTTCTTTACAGCGTGGTGTCAGATAACGGCTGGAATTAAACTACAATGGTGCAAAGACTGACATCCAAATGCTCATCGTCCAGGATGCAACTTATGGAGGAGGAAAAAAAGGAGGGGGAGATGATCTTTCCCCCAAGAAAATGTCCCATGCATTCTGTCTTTGTCTCTGCTTCATGCAAGCTCTTTAGATAAGGACATCCTAGCTAAAAATAAATATTTAAAGTTAGAACATCTTTAAGGTTGAATAAAGTGGCTGTCACTTTGAGATTAGCAGCTGTTTATCAATATATTCTCTTTGGTCTTTGACAGTAGATGGAGAAAAGGAAGAACCACTTGTTAAACCTTTAAAACAAATAGAGACTTGACCACGATGGGACATGTACTCCCCGAGTGCCCTACAGCTCTTAGATTAAATAAAAGTTACAGTGAACACAAATGTAACTTATGTTCTTGAAAATTGTGCCCCACAACTGTAACCTCACCTCTGACTCTGGCTGATGACCCTGCTGTTCGTGGCAGTCAAGCAGCAGGGTGGCCATCACCTCTTGCTCTTCCTCTGGCTCCTCTTTTATATAGATCACCTCCTTCTCCTTTTCCTGTGCCTCATGCTTCACCTAGTTTGAAACAGGAGACAAACTGGAATTTACAAGTGCATTAGCTTGGAAATTGAAAATAAAAGAGCCTGTACTTTATTAAAATACCTGCATAAGGCTTAATAAAACTGAACTGAAAAGAAAGTCTAAATATTTCTGTGTTAGAATGTAAAAATACAGTTTTAGGAACTGTATTCATTTCAGGTCATTTACACATGCATTCATTTCTGTAGCGTATTGTCTCATACGATATAAACCTTGCCAGCAGGATGAGATCGAGCCCTGAGGCAAATGTTTTGACTCTCTGCTATTACACTTCTCTGCTTCCATGCTTCCTGACAAGCTTCAGTGTAGGGCTGTGCGATATGACCAAACTCTCATATCCCGATATAAAACATCTATCGTCCCGATAACAATATAAATCACAAAAAATTTAACATTTTCTGTAAATTCTGTGAATCTCGGGCAGGTGAAGTGTTTCCAGCTGGGTGTCGTGTAGCTGGAGTCGAGTGTTTTAACGATGCATTTTTAGACAGAAGTTGTAACGGCGCCGTTTCCTTTGTGAGTATTTCTTACACGGCGTGCTGCGGGGAGAAGCCTGTTCTAACGTTGGAGTCTAAGGTTTATTTTTTAGCACCTGGCGGCTCTTTTTTACTTCTCATCCGTAAATACTCTGCGTACTTTTTCATGTGATTCCATTTATTTTGAAAAGTCTCAACAGGATCTTGAGCTTTATTGTGAAAGGTTTATGTGGAAAATAAACAAGCGGACATGCGATGGTTTTACTGTGGTTGTTGCTAACGACAACGCATAAAAACAGACGCTTGTCCGTCCGTAGTGTGGTTATATTAAATATAAGAGAAAGAGAGAACTTTAAGAAATTAATAATAACTACAGTGACCATCAGAACCATGAAAAAAATATTGCCATAAACAGTTTATTTTGCGACACCACAAAACAAACGTAAAGCGTAAAATGAAACGATAGACGTTTCTATATCGTCATCCGATATATATCGTTATATCGAATAGCCCTACTTCAGTGACTCCTGACAATATATCCCTGGTTTCCTTGTTACCTACCAGGATTTCCTTTAATACTCCAAAAACACGTTTTATCAGGTTTTTTTTTTTTTAAAGAAATGTAAATTAAAAAACAAAACAAAACCTTGTGATATATCAAATCTGGAAAACCTGATTTGAATGAGTTGTTACCTCTGGAACAGAGAAGAGCAGCGTGGAGCTAGCTGCATAGGTGGCGCCATCTGGAGACAGAGAGGAATCCCCTGACTGCTGCCCATCATCTAAATTCGGAGCCGGGGCAGGAGACGAGGCTATGGCACTATCCATGCCTTCTGTATTAGAGTGCAGAATGGCCCATTCACACTCATCCACCTCTTCAACTTTCTTACACTGAACTGGGTCTGAGCTAGGACAGAACAACACTGTAGAAACAACATGTACTTAGTCTAACATATCAGTGTACGGCAGTGGTTCTTAACCTGGGTTCGATCGAACCCTAGGGGTTCGGTGAGTCGGTCTCAGGGGTTCGGCAGAGCCTCAGCCGTGATATGCACGGCTCATTTTGTGCACCAGTAAAAAACATATGTATGTCTTGAATTTGAAAAAAATCCTATTTTATTTTTCACTAAAGAGGGGTTCAGTGAATGCGCATATGAAACTGGTGGAGTTCGGTACCCCCAACAAGGTTAAGAACCACTGGTGTAAGGCTACATTGTGTCACAACATGCCAACCTACATTAAGCTCATTGCCTAAGGGTTTGCTACTCTCCTGAGTAGCAACACCCACCTTGAGTAAACTGCTGCTGTGATGCAGTGCTATATAAATGAAAAATAAAGTAATAGTAAAACTACGGTAATGTTCATCTAAAGATTTAGTGATGTTCTCAGTGATGAGAGAGAAAACATGTACGCACGCACTGTGTACCTGTACTGCTGTCCAGAGATTCTCCAGCCACATTCAAAGTGAGTGAAGCAGGAAGCAGCAGGTCAGATGAGTCAGCGTGGGCCACGTTTGAAGGGCAGGACACTCTGACTTTTTGCCTGTTCATGCTGTTTGGTGAGGTGCATTCTGGGACTAGAAACATAAGAAAGAGTACAGTCAGCACAAGAGAAACCAGGACTCAAGCATTTCATTGGTACGTACTGTTGCTGTTCCTCATCAACGCTCCCTCAGCAGTCCTGGCCTGAACTGAGAACGATGACAGGGTCTTCGTTGGGGAAATGCCAGATCTGCTTCTCTGTGTTCGTGTTAGAGTTGGTGGCTGAATCCAGACTAGGGTAGAAGCAGAGGCTCTCTGCTGCAGCTCCTCCTCCACTCCTTGCCTGTAGTACTTTAGCTTCAGCTCCGTGTAACGCAGCTTGGCCCGAATGTTATCGTTCTCCTTCTCTTTTTGAGCCTTCTCACTCTGCAGCGTCATCATGTCCCTCTTCATCTGCACCACTTGAGCCTTTAACTCCTCAAATTTGACTCCGACCACTTTAAGCATCTCAGCCAGCACCGTCTCGACCGCTCCATTTACTGCTCGCTCGACTACGGTCCCCATCTGGCCTCGAATTAGTGATACAGCAATGCTGACATCCATTGAGAATGAGTTCGGACCGAGAAACTGCAGGAGATGGTTCGTGCGTTTTACCTGCATGCACAGAAGCAGTTTAAACACGTATATTACATTACGTTACAATAGTCACGTCCACATTTACACAAACGTTTTCACAGATAATTTAGCTCAGGTTACAGTACACCTTACTTTGAAATAATACTGTTAACACTCATAAAAGCCCCTTGAATGCAAGAATGCAAGAGTCAATAAGACCCTGAACTCAAAGCTGGGTAATCGGAATTACAGACACGAGAAGCATGGACAAAACAAACAAACAAACAAACAAACACTACTTCATCTGACCATACCACATAAATGCAAAAGGAGGTGCTGGATGTCTCAACCATGGACCAACTTGTTTAGTTTCAGAGACTTTATGCCGACATATACCAGTGACTGTAGCATTAAAGACTACAAGAGAACGACGTTGTACTTTACAGCAACTTTAATAAGGTGACTATGAATGGGTTCGAAAGAAAACTGAACATTTGTACACTGTCTTTTAATTGCGTTGTATTGACATAGACGCCACACTGTGTATGGGAAACAACATCGAACTTGACAGATTCTGGTAACATTAACCGCCGCTATAAAGACTATTTCTCTGTATCCGAGGCTCCTTTCATTGATAAAAGCGCTGATTTGGGCGTTAAATAATTCTATTTAACGCCCAAATCAGATGGGAGACAAACACACCACTTACCGTTTACTCTCGCTATTAGCCCGGTTAGATGACCGTTCAGTTATCTTAGCTGCTATCAGAACTTATACGAGTAAACAGCTAACTAGCTTAGGTTATCGTTAGATTTCTTAAATGGCTGTTAATGCTAACTTCCAGTTAAAGCTTAACAGACAAACAGTGTAACAGAAGAAGGTTAAACTTGTAAGACCTGTCATGCTCTGAACATTTTTTATGTGCAGCATAATTTTAGCAACAGAAGCGGATGCACTTTTGTTTCTGGCAAGTAGCATTATCGCCACCTAGTGCTATGGAGTGTGAATGCCAATAGTGGTATTTGGAGCATTCAAAAATTAAAACAGTCAAACGCAAACAATTGAGTCCAAGATGCTGCAATATAACTTCTTAACAGTGAAGGTATGGGTTTTATTACATACTTGATATCTATATATTATTTTCTAAAATCCAGTCTTTGTAAAAGGACTAATCAGCTGTTGGGTTTCCAGTTGTCCGTGTATATGTCCACAACGGAGCCTAATCAAAGCACATGAAACACTCTGATGACAGACTTTTCCAGCTTTCCTGCTGAGCTTTATCTGCAGTGGATTGCTCATTTTATTCCTATATCTGTTAATCTTTTTACAGGGAACATGGCGACCCAGTTCATTTACTGTATTATTGTGGGGTCTTTATCTCAGAACATAAAGCACCTAGAGGCAAATTGAATTGAATTAAATTAAGATCAGCAGCATACTTTTGAGACTGAGAGTCGTTAAATATGTGAAAATGAACCAGCTCTGCAATGTGTTTGACATCATCATACAGGCCACCAAAACTAGTTACAGCATGAGTGCAAAAACTGAAAAAGATGTTGACATTATTTCTAAACCAGAGGTTTAGTGCTTACAAAGCAAGAACTACAGATCGTATTATTGCAGTAAGGGAATGAAATTTATCTGGCTTTATTTGAAAAAAAAAAAAACTACTTTGGTTACTATATAGTTCTAAACAAACACTCACACTATGTGTTTGGCAATTGCACAGAGTCTGTTTCTTAAGAAAAAAAGAAACACTTTTAAGCTATTTATGTTCATGCAGTCTACATCTAAGTTCTGACTCATTTGTTGCAGGGTGAACTCGTCAGAGTGTTATGTATCACTTAAGTATCACTTCTCTGTTCCAGATGTCAGCATCATACACTCAGGGATTGAATTAGTTAGGTCTGAAGTTACTTAGTTCTATGACATAAAGAACAATTTTCTGTCAAGATTTTTTTATAAATACTTGATAAAGAGATAGTGGAAAATACTTCTTAACAAAAAATTTATCTTGTTAGAAAGTAACAAAAAGATCTAGACAACACTGAAGAGTTACTGTAAGTGTAACATAGTTTAAAAAGGTTCAAGTTAATCCCGCTAAATGGGACAATACCACCACCTACTGTCACAAATGTCACCCTACATTGACTAAGAAGGGCAAAGAATTGTGGGTAATCCTCAGAGTAATGGAGGATTCACACTGGTTGTCCACGAAAATTAACCATTCTATGTTGTTGCCTTATAAAAGGGGTTATTGCTACAAAAGAAATTTAAAAACTGGATTATAGATGGCAGACAGTTGGTGTCATAAGCCCCGCCCTCTGTTCAAAGATGGTCGCCCACAGTGGACATAGATGCTTCTTTCACTCCTCTTTCAAACCATCTGTCCTCTCTGTCCAAAATGTGAACACTGGCATCATCGAAAGAGTGACCTTTGACCTTTAGATGCAGATGGACAGCTGAGTCTTGTCCTGTGGAGGTGGCTCTTCTATGTTGTGCCATGCGCTTGTGAAGTGGCTGTTTGGTCTCTCCAATGTAGAGGTCTGGGCATTCCTCGCTGCACTGTACAGCATACACCACATTGTTAAGTCTGTGTTTTGGAGTTTTGTCTTTGGGATGAACCAGTTTTTGTCTGAGTGTGTTGCTGGGTCTGAAGTATACCGGGATGGCGAAAACTCTCCTGAGTTTTTCTGATACACCGGCTACATAGGGGATGACAATGTTGTTGCGTCTGTCTTTCTTATCCTCCCTCACTGGTGTCTGATCTTCTTTTCTGTGCATCTTTGCTGACTTGATGAAAGCCCAATTAAGATAACCGTTAAGATAAGCGTTTCCTTTACATCTGTGTGTTCCTTCTTTTTTCCTTCAGGCTTAGAGGGAACATTTTCTGCCCAGTGATGTAAGGTGGTGGGAGTAAAAGAGGTGGTACTGGTCCATGTGTATGGGCATCTGGTAAACTTCAGTGTTGACGTTTCCATTCTCCTCAATGTGCACAGCACAGTCCAGGAATAGCAAACAGTTATCCTTTGTGTCTTCCGTGGTGAACTTTGTTTTTATCCACAGCATTGATGTGAGCAGTGAGGGATTCTGCTTCTTGTGTTTTGATTTTGACCCAGGTGTCGTCTACATATCTGTACCAGTGGCTGGGTACTCTTCCTTTAAAAGAGCCAAGAGCCATTCTTTCCACTTCCTCCAATGGCATGTCCTTTCTTGGCCTTGTTGGTGATAGAATGAGGAGTGTTCCCCACAAGGGGCGCTAGGATGGTGGCAAGGTGTTTGGAAATGTTGTAGGTGGCTGAGTTTATACTGCTATCAATGGGTCTGAGTGGGACTGTGGATCTTTGGAAGATTGTAAATACAGCGTATAGATGATGGTATGTTGAGCAGTCAATGACTTTATCCTTTTTAAGTTCTTGTAGGCAACTGATAACTTTCTTTTTGTAGTTCCTTGTGTGGTCTTGTTTTGAGGCTTCATATGTTTTGTTGTCACTGAGGAGTGTAGTAATTTTTGTGCGATAATCCATTGTGTTTAGAACAACAGTGCACCTTCCCTCGTCAGATGGTGATATGGTGATGTTATAGTCTTTGCTCAGGGATGTAACGGCCTTCTTTTCTTGTATTGTGATGTTAGACGGGGGAACTTCAAGAAACTTAAAGAAGTCCAGACGCTTTTCTTTCCAAGCTCAGACTACAATGACCTGGATGACTGAGAACCTTCACAGATGCTGAAGAGTTACCTCAACAGTATGTTGGTCTAATAGTCACAGTTTTGGTTCGGCTTTCAAAATTCTAGGACTAGAATTTTTTTTTAAATGCCACCCGATGATTGTACAGTGTTAAAATATTTGTTGGGAGGTTCCATTTGGTTGTTAGGACATTAGGATTAATCTTTTATCACAAAAGTGCTTCTGCTCCTAAGAAAATAGGTGGATGGGTGGACAGATGGGTATTAAAATATAGGCAAAAAAAATCATAAGTAAGTCTTGAGGACTAAGGGACATGGTTAACTGTCAACAGGGGGATTAAAAATATTAATGAAAAATGAATACATGATATATTAGCAAAACAGCTGGTTGAACTTTGCACATTTGGTCAGATTTCAAAGAGAAGTGGTGGTGGTTGAGCCTGCAACTGATCCACATGTATTTATTTAAAGATTGGATTTGACATTCCTCTACATCATCAATGCTTTCTGTGTCAAAGGTGTTATTGAAAACTCTTCCACACTGCAGGAGAAAACTTATCTGTTATAATGACACAGGCATGTCTGTTTTGCCCTGTTTCCACATAAAGTGCATCTCCTAACTGATTAGTTAAAAGCACAACCAGTGTTAGCTTATCCAGCTAATCTCCCATCATTCTCTCATCAAAAGAGTGGAGGTTTATCCACATTCCACAGGCTGGAAGCTTTATGACAGAACACTGTTTGATATGAAGAGAGAGATCACTTTCACTTTGGTACAGTTTAAATTAGATATGAAAAGTAGACACCTATTAATGCTAATTTACACCATGGAGCCCCACTGTAAAACAAAACTGTCATAGATTTAACACTGTTATGAAGCTGGATTTAAGAAGTGTTTAAAGTTTTTAGACACAACTTTGTTCCAGTACAGAATGTGGAACTCTCTAGACTGGCTGGTTGGTGGTTGCAGTTAATAGACTTACATTAGTCTATGTTAGCCAGCTAGTGACAGAACTAGTAACTCAGTGAATATGGAAACTAAAACTAAAGAGCAGAACATTTTAAAATACCTTAAATGATACCATGAAAGATCAAATGGCAACCTGTGATGAACCTAAAAGCTTGGAGGAAATTATAACTTTGGCCATTTTGGCCAATACATAGGGAAAGACACTACAAGTCCCGACCAACTTCCAGTTATAGCCCCATTTCTGCTTCCAGTGGTTGATTCTTCTCATCTTTTTGTTGTTGTTGTTTTTTTACAGTCCCCCAGCTGCTAACACTGAAGAGCCAAAGCAGCTGGGGAGAGCTACATTAAAATCAGAGGAACTGATTATATTTGCGTATATTGTAGTTAGCCAAGGCATTTTATCACCACCAGCCTGCATCCCAATAATTAAAGATGGGGAAACTGGCAGGCAGGGTCAAAACTTCCCCACATTCAAAGCTCTGTCAACATAGGGCATAATAATTTGAGGCCTGAACAAAACTGTCTGGACAAACAACTAATTCACCAGCTTAGAATTGCCCTCGAACCTCTGGATTTACCCATGGTTGTCACAGCACATAATGGTCAATATTTTACCACCAGAACTCACCAGACAGTGCCAGCTCAGCTGATTCCTTCACCTAACCACTATAAAGTGATCAGATTCTTTGTGTTCTTTGTTCTACCCACAATCCCAATTTTCTGTGGCTCTCATGGTTAGAAAAATCCTCACATAAACTGAGCAAAAAGGCACAATTACAGATGGAGTCACTTCTGTTTCTCACATTGCGTGCAGCCTAACTCGCCACCTACTCAGTGTGCTGTTGAGCCACATGTCATATAACTCAGACACTTACCCCTGAATAACAGGTTAATTCCTGAAAATAGAAACCTAAATGTGTTAAACGATGTGTTTTAATGTGACGAATAACCACAGCAGAAACATACTGTAGTGCTGATAATCATGCTTTATTAAAGAAATAACTGGAGGAAAGACTCAAGGAGGGTGCGAAAATAGTCAAAACTACAACTCAAACTTCAATCAAACCCTTAAACTGCAGGGCGACATGTGGGACTTGTTGTTGAACGCAGCAGTAGGTGGTTTCATACATCTGCTTTGCCGCACCCACCTTGACTGACAGGTGAACTTCTAAAAACTAGCACACAAACACACTGCATACCTCCGAGAGACAGCTCTGTTTCTGCAAACAAGCACAGGAGGGACTCTTATTTAAAGTGATTGGCCAGGTTGGTGGTACAAGTGAAAAGTCTCATCAGTGGTTGTTTGCCAGATGCAGAGCACAAAATATAAAAGAAACACTTGTGCTCAGGGAGTGCAGGCCGCTTGCACTCTGAGCACGTCAGTGAAATAGCAGTACGACAGAATCAGTCGGAGTGCGAGGTCCAGTCATCCTGCTTACATGAGGGTAAATGCAAACAGCATTCAGGATCTCACACTGCTTTTACAATGCTAATGCACTGCTCTCTAAAGCAGTGTATTCATAGTTTTGTCTCTGATTGAGTTAACATCAACAGGGAGCCTCTCTACCTGTTGAGGCAATCTTAAGACTTCAACTTATCGTTGAGGCACAAAGTTTAGTTTCTTAGTTTAACAGAGTATTCGTTCCTGTTGGAACTTTCTCCTGTTAAACCATATACAGTTTCATTTTGTTTTAGTTAATATTATTGTCATAAATAACAATGCATACACTTCCCATAACCGGTAAATTCGGCTATATACATTATGTACATGTCACAGAATAATGGATCAAAAATCCTAAGTCACAGTTATCCAATATGGTACATTTTATAACACCTTTAGACTTTAGTCTAGTTTGGCAAAAATTAATGTCAAGATAGTTACAAAAATAGTTCATATTTACAAGAACAGAAATCCAGATCTTTATCAAGTAGATTATTTTGCTTGATTAAATAAAAACGCATGAGAAAAGGAAAAAGGGGAAGTTTTGAAGAGTTGTTTTTTTTTCCTTACACCGATCGAATACTAATGTGAACAGTTGCTGTATCAGATCCCAGCTCATTTGACAGTTTGAGGGTGTAGCTTCCAGCATCCTCCTTCTTCACCCCAGTGATAATGAGCGTGGTCAAGTCCTCAGTGGTCTCAATATGGAAGCGTCCGGCAGCAGTCAACTCAATCCTTTTGCCGTCGTGCGACCACTCAATGTGTCTGGCATCACCAGAGAAGGCACAGGCGACTGTCAGGACTTTGCCAGGCTCAATGCTGATGTCCTCTGGCAGAGCTTCAATCCTTGGAGCAGAACCTGGAACCCATGATATATGCACAGAACAAGAACCTTTTTTTCATTTAGAGTAAGGCAGGCACACAATTTCACAACAGACACAAACAAAAAAATGTTATGACAAAAAAGCATGTTTTGCTAATTGAGCTTAATTCAGCATCTTTATGAGGTTTCATTTCAAAAGAAGGATAATTGTGTTGCTGGTGGATGCGAGGAAGCTAAGTACAGTTTTACAGATTACCAAGAGTCTTATGATCTTACCAAGAGCTCTAAGTGATCCCTCCAAGTGGGAGGCCATCTCCATGAGGCTACTGGAGCTCATGGCATATGCCTCAGATGACACGGAGGACATGCTGGACATGGACATGGTCTCAAACTTCATTTCAGCTGCCATGCTGCTGAAGGAGCGGGAATCCGTCATGGATGACATCACTGCCTGCTGACAAGTAGAAGAAAAGGCAGACGACTCCTCCATTGTATGGATTTCTTTCTTCATCATCACCGATGAACTCAAGGATGACGATGACTCCTTTTGACTCATCAATACTGATCCTGGCAGAAGAAACGATAACACACATGTCATTGTTAAGAATGACTTCAATGTTAGGGCTCTGTTATAATTTCTTTAAAGCATGAAACTGGATCAGATTTTCTGGATGGTGATAGAAAAAGCCTACCTTGAAGTCCCAGCTGCTGTTCACAATAAGCTGTAATCTTCTTGCGAATTGACTGAAACGCTTGTCCAGTGAAGTTGAAAGAAGACTTGGATACTCCTCCTTCTGATTTCATCTCACAGATGTACTCTCCCTGATCACTGTCTGTTAAATTATGGATCAAAAGGCTGCAAGAACCCTCAGAATAGTGCATCTCTAGGCGACTGCTTTGTGAAAGCCTCCTCCCATTCACATACCATACCACCTCTCTGACGGAGCTCTCACAAACACAGGACATCCTCACTGACCCCTCACAGGCTTCTGCTGTTAGCTGACTCATGACCTTGGGGGGTTTTGGGATTGGGGATTTTACGGTGGGTGGAGATACAACTCTCTTGGGGGACATGGTAGGAGGAGGAGACTTCATTCTGGGAGGTGATTTGATCCCTTCAGGTTCAGGGGACTTCGGTGCCCTTGGTGATTTGATGCCTGCTGGTTCTGGGGACTTGATGCCTTTTGGTGTTTTGAGTCCAGGAGGTTCTGGGGACTTGACACCTTTTGGCATTTTGATACCTGTAGGTTCTGGAGATTTGATACCCCGGGGTGATTTTACTTCCTCAGATTCCAGTGACTTTCCAGTCCCCAGGGTCTTAGTTGGTGGTGGTGACTTGAGTCGTGGCTCAGGAGATTTTAGACCTCGTGGTGACTTAGGTCCCTCAGGCTCAGGAGATTTGACACCTGGAGTCGGTGATTTTAAGCTCGGTGCAGGAGAAGGTGCAGTTGGTTCAGGAGACTTTATACTCTTAGGAGACTTAATCCCCTCGGGTTCAGGAGACTTCACACTTGGTGTTGGGGACTTCACACTTGGAGCAGGAGATGTTGCACTTGGTTCAGGAGATTTTATACTTGAAGCTGGTGATGTAACTGAAGGCTCGATGGATTTGGTGCTAGGTTCTGGTGACTTCACACTGGGAACAGCAGAGGTTGTGGAGGGAATAGGGGATGTGGCTGAAGGTGCAGGTGACTTTACACTGGGAGTGGGTGACTTCACGGATGGCTCAGGGGGTTTGACTATTTTAACTTCCTGCTTGGGGGTTGCTCTATGGATGGTTAAAGTAAAATGAGCTTCCTGTCTGCCTTCTGAATTCTCTACCACTACTGTGTAACTGCCCTCATGGGAGGCTGTCACAGAGGAGATTTCCAAACTGGATTTATACTGAGTTGTGGTGACCTGAATGTGGTGGGATGAGACAATGGTTCTGCTCTCATGTATCCATGTCACAGTGGGTGCAGGCTCACCATCAATATCACAGGTAAATCTGACAGTCTCTCCCTCCTCAACTGTCACAGACTGAGGCTTAGTGAGGATTCTAGCTGGAAGAGAAAGTTTTGCCTTCTGGACAGAAACTTCCTCATCACCAGCAGTGGTAGATGATTTCAGTTTAGCTTCAGATATGGTGTGTTTCCCACTCAGAGAAAATTTGTCAGATGAATAAGAGGAACTAGATGACAGGTATTCAGCAGAAGCATACTTGATAGATGAGTCATACCTCTCAGCTGAGGAGTACCTTTCAGAGGAGGCGCCATATCTCTCATGTGTGAATACCTCATGTGTTTCGGTTAACTTAGATTTGGTTTCTTCTACCTCAAAGTGGGTCTGTGAAGCATAGCCAGCTTTGAAGTGGGAGATGTGGTAGTGGTCTGTTCGAGTGACTTCAGGGACATATGCTTTGGGAGCTTCCTCATCCTTGCGGCGAGAAGAGAAAGTTGTGTAGCTACCACCTGACACCTCCAGGGTAGCATAGTCTGAAGCCTCTCCCTTAGAGTTGGAACATACACAGCGATACGTGCCACTATCCTCTTCCTGACAGTCCAGAATAGTGATGGTCAAGACACCAGTCATGTTGGTAAAGATGAATTTCTCACTGGATTCAGAGATCGCAGTTCCATTGTGGAACCACGTGACCTCAGCCTCTGGTTTAGCTTGTACATTTAGGGTGAATTTTGTATCTTGACCAAGTGGGATACGATGAGAACGCATCCTAACAGTGACACGCGGGGCATGGTCCAAACTGAAAGGTGTCTGACTGACCAACTGATACTTCCTTTCAGATTTCAGAGCAGCCTTTCTGGCCTCGTAACGGGACATGATATCAAAACGGGCAGACCGCTCAAACCTAGAGGAGGAGCGTGAAGACCTTTCAACTGACTTGATGGGACTGGGGGAACGTGGTCGGGTCCTCTCTGGGGTAGGGGACCTCCTCCCCACAATCTCTCCCTCTACTTCCACAGGATGCCTAGCATGTGGTTGTCTTATCAGTTCTGAAACTGGACGCATTAGCTCAATGTAAGTGGGTGACAGTGACCTTCTCCTCCTCATATACTGAGAGATGGTACGTTTCTTCTTTGTCTCAGCAACCTCAACGGTTTCATGTCTACCTTCCTGCCTTCTTTCCTCATGCTCCATGGCACGTCGCTCAATGCGTACAGGGCTGCCAGCAGGTGAGGCAGAAAAGCCAAGCTCCAGTTCATCCTCCAACATCATTCCTTCTTCTTCCTCTGTTCTCATCAGCTCCTCATCGCTAAGGTCTCCCAGAGATCTTCTCCTAGATCTAAACAACGCCTCTGACACAGGACTGGGAGAGCGGCGTGCAGGTCTGACAGTCTCCAGATCATCTAGAGTGAGTTTTGGAATACGCCATCTTGGCCTATACTGGTCAGTGATTCTAGGAAGGGGCATGACGTAGAACTGTTCCCATCTGGACAAACGAATACGTTTCTGTCTCTTCTGCACAATCCTCTCCATCCTCTCTGAAATCTCATATTGATCTTTTAGCTTTCTGTACCACTTCATATCTGATAGAGGTACAAACAGTTTGATACCTTTGTTCTCATCAAGAACTCTGGGATCATGAACCACAGGCTCAGGAATTTCATAGGGCATGAAGATCCTCCTCTCCTCCTCCAACTTCTTGGTCTCTGACTTCTCCTCTTTGATGTCAAACTCACCCTCGACATTCTTCGTGCTCACTGCTGGCTTGTAAATCTCTGCAGCATATTTGAGAGCTTCTTGAGCAGTGGGATTAAGCGGTACAAGCTCCTCAGTAGCAACAATTTTCTGAGCCATCTTGTTGGTCTTTTCAATTTGTTTCTGTATGTGCATGTATTTCTCTTCCTCACTCCTGTATTCTCTCCTTGTATAGGTAAGGCGGTCCACCTTCAATGTTGCCTGACAGCTGGCGGTGCCAGCAGAGTTGGTTGCAGTAACTTTGTAAACACCAGAGTCCTCAAGTAGAGTCTCTCTAATGTGAAGGACATGAGAGTCAACGTCCTCCTGTATGACAACCACCTTGGGACCAAACTGTAGTGGATGACCATCCTTTTGCCATTTAAGAGTAGGAGGTGGTACACCTGAGACTCTGAGCTCAAAGTGGACACTCTGTCCCTCCATGCACTCAACATTAGCCAGCAGGCGTTTGAACATGGGCCTCATAGTTTCTTCTGTCACAGGATGTGGTGCCACAGTGAGACGGGCCTTGCAGCTGTCTTCTCCAAACTTGTTGTGGGCCATAACAGTGTATTCAGCATCATCAGTCATGTCCAGGCTATGGATCATGAGCTGGTATAGACCCTTATCACTGGTGAACGTGTACTTGCTGTCATTATCACCTGGCTTGATTTTTTCACCATTCTTAAGCCAAATTATGCAAGGCTCTGGATGCACAGTAACAGTAACACCAAAGCGCACATCTTCGCCAATGAAAGCGGTGCGGTTGTAGAGAGGCAAAGTGAACTCTGGTGGTCTCTGCAGAAGCTTAGTCTTGTCAACTCTCCTCCTTAATTTCTTGATGGAGCGGCTAAGATAGTACTCTTTGATACTCCTCACTGTCTCGACAAAAAGCTCTCCATAAGCACTGTCTTCTCCATCATCACTCAGCACTTTGCATCTGTACACACCATCATCACTTTCTTCAATGTCCTTTACGTAGATACTGGCAAAGCCATTACTATAAGTAATCTCATACTTGTGGCTTGTGTGTAGCTGGCAGTTACCAAAGTACCATGACACCTGTGTACTCTTGTCATACTTGGCAATGCTGCAAGTGAATCTTGCATAACCACCTTCTTCAGCTGAGGCATGCATGACTGGGCCAGCACGGAAGCCATGGCACTCAGTTCCAATCTTCACTTTACCAACAGCCAATCCCCTCTGGTTCTTGAAAGCACCACCATAGGCCACACGAGCTGCTGATACAATAGTATCAACCCTCTTTACCAGAGTCTGATAGTACCTTCTGTGTCTCAGTGTCCTGATAGCCTTGTTGCTAATATGCTCTATTTTCATCTTGAGCCATGGGTGCTCCAGAGCCTCATGGGCTGTCATACGAAGCTTCCTGTCCTTGACAAGAAGTCTGTCCACAAAGTCCATAGCCTCCAGGCTGATATCCTTAAATGCTTCACTGTCGAAGACATACTCACAGTTGGTGATATTCTCAATCATCTTTGTGGTAGACTCTGCTGCAAATGGATTAAGGCCACTGAGAAGAACATAGGCCATAACACCAACAGACCACATATCTGTGGCCGTTGTGACCAAATCATGGCGGTGGACCTCTGGGGCGCAGTACTCCGGTGCTGAAAAGAGCATTCTGATGTTTTCTCCCGGCACCAGAAGCCTAGCCTGGCCCATCTCAATGATCTTTATGTTGGTACTTTTCCTTGTAGTGTACACAATGTTGTCTGGACGGATATCAAAGTGGCCAAAGTTGTGGGAATGCAGGAACTTGAGAGCAGAGCAGACTTGTCTAAGGTACTTGACAATCTCCTGCTCTGTAAGCTCAAAGTTGCTGGTGCCAAGCCGCTCAAAGATGTCAACTCCAGAAATAAATTCAAAGATAAGGATGATCTCCTCCATGCTTTCAAAGTATTCATGCAAGTAGATGATATTCTTGTGCCTTCCCACATTAAGAGCTTCAATTTCCCTCAAAACCAACTCACGATCAGTTCCTTTGACTTTGATAAACTTGGCCATGTAGGTTTTCTTTGTGGCAATCTCAATACAACGGTGAACCACACCAAACTGGCAGTGAGCAAGCTCCTCAGAGATAATGTACTTTGAGGACAGCTCCTTCACCTTGTAGAAAAGAGCCTCCTCTTTAGTAATTTCTCTTGTTTCGTCCACTTCCTCATCATAGTTCCTAATTACAGACTTGTCTTCCTTTGTGGTGATAGGCTCAGTTGGTTCAGATGGTGGGCTCAGACCAAACTGGTTCTCGGCAATAACACGGAACTGGTATTTGGCCTTTCCAAATATGTTGATGATAGTGATACTACAGTCAGTCGTTTGTCCAGCACGAATCCACCTATCACTGGTGGTGGGGCACTTCTCCACAATGTAGTTAATAATGTTGCTTCCACCATCACTGACAGGGGGCTCCCAGACAAGAGTGATAGAATCCCTTGCAATTTCACTAACCACAAGGCCTTTTGGAGCTTCAGGAATGTCAGCCACATTCACCTCGATGGTTTGCTTGTCCATTCCAAACCTGTTCTTTGCAGTAATAATGTAGTAGCCAGTATCTTTCCTCTGGACTCCCTTCTGGAATACCAGGGATGTGAAAGACCTTGTGGTGATGACTTGGTGATAAGGAGAGTTGGAGAGGATCTCCTGACCTTTCTGCCAAGTGATTGTTGGCTCAGGTTTGCCAGAGATGGGGATCTTGATGGTGATGTGATCACCACGGACAGCATGGACTGCGCCCATTCCTTGGAGCTCCTGAGGCAGATAGATCTTAGCAGGAACTACAATAAAAATGACCAAAATCATGACTTATTCTCATGAATGTGGGCTTTTTTAAAATCAGGAATTGGAAAGAAGATATCATGCATTTAGTGCATTCTAGAAAATATTTGGAAATTATGATATTACCTTCCACCTCCAAGTTGGCTGTGGTAGAGATGGATCCTGAGGAATTAGTTGCTCTGACTTGGTAAACTGTGGCATCATTCTCATCAGCAGAAGTGATGACAAGCTGATAGTAGCCTCCCTTGAACTCCAGCGCTTTGATCTTAGTTCCATCTGCCAGGATCTCCTTTCCACTACGGTACCATTTCACAACAGGCTTTGGATAGCCCAACACCTTGTTGGAGGAAAAAGAGACAAAATAAATAACTGGTGTCCACTGAACAATGATGTTATGATTGTATTTTTGACTTAAAAACTGAGAGATTTTAAAGGAATAAGCAATGTAGTTTTAAAAAAAGTACCTTAGTGACAAATGTTGCACTGGCATGGTATTTGACAGTCATGTCTCTGATCTCCTCCCTGAATGTGGGAGTGCGAGGAGGCTGGTCAGACTTGGGGATGATGGGTTCAGAAATCTCACTCCATTCGCTCTCACCGCCCATGTTCTCACATTTGACACGGAACTCATACTCGAAGCCTTCAATCAAGCCTATGACCTCATAGTTGGTCTCTGCAATCTTCTTGGTAGTTACTGACATCCACTTGTTCTGTTTCTTCTCACGTTTCTCCAGGTAGTAGTTTGTGATTTTAGCTCCACCATCGCTGCTTGGAGGCTTCCAACAGACAACACAAGAGTCCTTTGTGGAGCTGATAATGAAAGGCTGCTGTGGGATGCCAGGTTTTTCTGAAAAACAAATAGGAAAGTTACTATAGTGCAGAAGTCCCATATTCTATGCAGTGGCAGATCTTGAAAACTAAATACGCTCCTTACAAAATGAACACATTTAAGTTTCTAGATGGTACTCTATAACTTATGCAAATAGGAGACGGTCGAGTAGAAGCTGTGGTTGATTTGAGACAGAATAAGCCATCTGTGAAAAGGACACCAAAATAAAATATAAATAAACTTACCAAATGGACTCTTGATTATAACCACTGATGGGATCTCTAGAGGCTCGCTGACTCCATATTGATTCTGAGCTGAAACCCTGAAGTAGTAGCCAGCATTCTCCGTCAGATTGAGGACACGGCAGGTGGTTCCAGACAAAGAGGAGGACACCAGGTACCACTGTTCCCCTTCTTTGGCCTCCCGTTTCTCCACAATGTAGTTGGTAATCATTGATCCGCCATCATCCTTGGGAGCCTTCCAGCTGATGACAACTGAGCTCTTAAGCAGGGCTTCAACAATTAGGGGCCCCTCAGGCATGCATGGCTTGTCTAGAAACACACACACACACACACACACACACACACACACACGCATATATATATGAAAGATTTGTAGACTGAAACTGAAAACTCATGCAAAGGGCTTTCATTTGTAACTTTGATTTTAAATTTATGGATAGATGGATGGATGGATGTGGAGCCCTTAAGCAATTTGTTTATAGTTTGATCTCACCTTGGATTTCTACACGAAGCACAGTGTCAATAGTTCCAAAGAAATTGCTGAGCTGCACCTTATAGCGACCAGCGTTGGTCTTTCTCTGAACATTCCTCACCACAAGGTGGGTGTAGCTCTCTGTGTTTTCAATGATCACATTTTCAGATGGATTCAGAGGCTTCTTGCCATAGAACCACATGATCTGTGGGATGGGACGGCCAATGTATACGACATGAAGGCGGAGACTGGTGCCAGCCCCAGCAAAGTATTTTTCCTTCAGGGGAAAGCCAGGGTGAAACTGGGGAGCTGCCTGTAAACGCAGTTTACCACTGCTCTCGATCTCTCCAGCCTCATTGATTGCCCTACAGGTGTACAGGCCCTCATCTTCCTGTTCATCTGTTAGAATGCTGAGGGAGTGGTTTCGACCATCTGAGCTCATTTTGTACTTGCGGCTCTGGATCAGTTCCTTGCCAAAGCGGTACCACTTAATCTCAGGCAGAGGTCTGCCAATAATGCCACAGGTCAGAGTGCCAGACTCGCCAAGTTTGGTTGTTACATCTTGGATGTCTTCTGTCAAAGCTGGAGCCTCACCAACTGCAGAAAGACAGCAATGTTTAATCACACTAAATGTATTTAATTTTTACTTTTTGTTGTAAATTGAAAGGAATTACAAATAAATTGGTTGTCTTTCCCTTTAAACATTAGGTTTTATACGATTTTGACTTTAACATTAAATCTTGGTCAAAATTTGGTTCTAAGATATATTTTTCTGTTGTCAGTTAAACAACATTTGTATTGAACTTGCCAGATATGTTATACATTGAATGTCAAATTCTACTGCAACGAGATCATTTGTTTTGATAGACCTCAATCCTGCAACAGCTTACCACTCAATTTGGTCTTGATGCCCATAGGTGTGCGACGAGGTCGGCTGAGTCCAGTCTCGTTCTCAGCAAAGACTCTAAACTCATACTCAGTGGCTTCCATTAAGCCACCCATGGTGAACTGACGATCCTTCGAGCGCTCCTTATTGCATTTTTTCCAGGCACTCTCTCCAGCCTGCCTGAACTCAATCCAGTAACCTAGGATCTCCTTGCCACCATCATGCTCAGGCCTGAGCCAGTGGATGGTGATACAGTCTTTAGTGACAGAGACAATGTCAATCTCTCCTGGTTGGCTAGGTTTGTCTACAGGAAAACAGAAAGGAAAAGGGTCAATAATCTTGGATAAATTCATTCTAACATCAATTTAAGTATTTTAGAATGTATGAGATGGGTTTCCCTTATCAGCACAGACTGATTTAGATTGATTGCAATGAGTTGGCAATCTGTCTGCATTTATAAATTAGATAGCAGTTATTTGCAAAATTTCATCAGTATCTCTGAAAGTAATTGCAGTCACTCTGAGTTGGACTGTGACTGTTTGGAGGTGGTGTCACCTCCTACCAGGTGACCTGTGCAATCACCTTGCAGTCAAAAGTGGTGACACAGAGGTTGAGGGTGTTGCACGTTCAATCTCTGGGTGACTAGTCACCGTTACTACATGCAAATGGTTGACAAATGCCAGTAACTTAAAAATTAACAGTCACTAAGTAAAGGAAGAGTTGCAAGGAGGTTGTTGCCCTATTTGTACTCTAGTATGACTGAGCCATAACTCACCAAATGGATCTTTGCAGACTACAGATTCAGAAGCAGGACCAGGTTCGCTCTGTCCAATGTCATTTTGTGCGACAACTCTGAACATGTACTCTGCATCAGGGATGAGACCAGTGGCATTGAACATGGTGGTGGTGATGTGGGTCTTGTTGTGGCGGACCCACTTCTCTGTTGAAACCTCCCTTCTCTCAACATAATATCCAGTGACACGAGAGCCTCCATCGTCGCGGGGCCTGGCCCAGGAGAGAGAAACTGTGGACTTGGTAACATCCATGATCTCTGGTGGGTTGCTGGGAGGTTCAGGTGGGCCTGTGATAAAGGATGGTTTTACAAATTAAATTATCAGAGTTACAGTATGTTCGGAGTGTATGATTATCACAAGAATAGGTTTATTAAATACAAAATTTTCCCAGTTCGACTGAGAAAGTTGGACTAATAACAAATATATCACTACTCACAAAGTGGAGTCTTTGGTGTGACAGACTCTTCAGATTTTAAAGCTCTGCTGACACCAAACTGATTCTCAGCAGCAACCCTGAAGTGGTACTCCACATTCTCCTTTAGGCCCTTCACCACTAGAGAGTTCCCAATTACTCGAGCATCCACTGTATACCAGGCAGCCTTGGGTACCTCCCGCCTTTCCACTATGTATCCCAGGATGTCTGCACCACCGTCATCTGATGGTGGCCTCCAACTGACTCTTACTGATCGGGCCTGAATGTCGTCAAATTCCAGAGGCCCTTCTGGGACATCTGGGCGACCAATCACTTTCACCTACAGAGAGGAGGTACAGAGAGTTCGTTTTTAAGGCTGCAAATATTATTAGATTTTATACAATATATGTTTTCATTTCATTAGCCATTCTTTAATGAAGTCTTTCAGACACGCTCCCCACCTTGATATAAACAGCCTTCCTGCCACATTTGTTTTCCAGCACCAAATCGTAGGTACCAGTGTCATCTTTATGCGCCTCTTTGATGACCAGCTCAGTGATGTCATCATGGGTAGCAATCATGGCCCGATGGGAGATGTCACGACCATCCTTGGTCCACTTGCATGTAGGGATGGGTTTACCCTTAATGGGTACAGACAGGTGGATGACACCACCTTGTCTGACCACATAGCCCTCTTCATATTTAGGATCCAGCTCATAGTCAGGATAATCTGAAGAAGACAGAGGTTTGATTTTTTTAACTAAAGCTAAAAATGCCAGGATGCTATATGCCATGCCACCAAAAAACTGAAGTAAAGGATTTATAAATATTTCAAATTCTTTCTTTACCAAGCATCTCCTGGACTTTAACCACTCCAGGAATCTCAGCAGCTTCTCCACAACCACCAGCATTGCAGGCGATAATCCTAAATTTGTATTCAGCCCCCTGTGGCATGTGGGTGATGATGTACTCGCACATCTTCGTGGGAGTTGTGTTACACAGTGTCCATTCCAGCTGGTCTACCTTCTGCATTTCAATAAAGTAGCCAGTAATGACAGAACCACCCTCCTCTTCTGGTGGAAGCCAAGCTAGAGAAACAGAAGTCCTGGTAGTGTCTGTGACTCTGGCCTGAACTGGAGGACCTGGAGGTTCTGTTTAATAACAGAGAGAATAGGTAAAGATAGTGACCCCACAGTGGTATGGCTAATTTAAAACAGAAAAGCAGTACAACTGTTACAGTGATCTTTTGCGGGACATACCAATGGGGTCTAAAGCGATGGTAATGACAGAACTCTCGCTGGGTTTCCCAGCCCCTCTAGAGTTAATGGCTGTGATACGGTGTTCATACTCCAGGCCCTCAATCAGTCCGGAGGAACGGTACCTGGTCATAGTAACAGGGTTTTTGTTGATCCTCAACCACCTGTCAGAATGGGCCTCTTTCCGTTCTATGATATAGCCCGCAATAGTGGAGCCACCATTGTCCTCAGGTGGTTTCCAGGTCAGGGTCATGCCTTCATGGGTGACATCAAGCACTTCTGGCCTGCTTGGGGGTCCGGGAATGGCTACATAGAAAAGAAAAACAATCAGAGATGAATAACAAACAAGACATAGTACCATATAGTTCAGTGAGAATAAACAATCCACAGTTTAATGGGATTTTTAAGTTTATATATCAAATCAGAACCTGTCTACTTGTAATTGTATACAGTGACCACCAATAACAGTGTGAAACTGAAACTGTAAAAAAATGCTTCAGAAAGAAGTTGGACTTGTGGGCTTGAAAAGAACAAGAAGAAGGTTTTCAAAGCAACAGTGCAAGTTATTAAAGGCAGCACAATTCTCATTGAAGGTGCATATGAAGAACATTTTATGGGAAGAGAACTTACTCTTGGCGCTCTTGCATTCCACCACATCAGACTGCAGGAAGCCACCAATGCCAAAACGATTCATGGCTGCAACACGGAAAACGTACTCAGTTCCTTCAGAGAGCCTAGTGAATTTAAAGCAAGGCCTTGTCACAGACTCGGAGATGGTGGTCCAGCCAGGCCGGTGGGCATCACGCTGCTCAACGACATATCCGCTGACATTGGCACCACCATCATTCTCTGGAGGTTGCCAACTAACTGTCACTGAAACACCGTCGACTTCCTCGATCTTTACTGGACCCATAGGAATACTCGGTTTGTCTGAACAGAAACAACAAGGCAGCTATTTAGGAAGACAGTTTTTGTCTTTTTTATTTCTTTGTCTTTTGATTTTTCTCTGAAGGAAAAATACACCTTACTAAATAAAAACTGACAATATAAAACATTCAGTTTAGTAAAGAATGTCTGCTTACCCAGGATGATAACCTTGATAACTTCAGTTGCCATGCCTATGGTATTCTTCACCTCTAGTGTGTAGTCTCCTGTGTCAGAGATGGTCGTCTCACGGATGACGAGATGGGTATATTTGCTGGTGCTGTCAATCTTGATGCGGTCCAGGGTGTCCTTCAGCTTCACACCACCAAAGTACCACGAGCAGACTGGCTGTGGCCTGCCCCTTATTGGGATGTTGAGGTCAATAGGTTTGCCGCGATTCACATGAACTATCTTCTGAGGGATACTTGTCATGTCAATCTTGGGCATAACTGCAGTAAACACAAAATTTTTCATATGACTTATGTGGAGCTTTTCACAGCTTAGTAAAAACAGAAATGATGTGATGATTTGTGTTTTGATATCTTACCCTTGACCTCTTGGATGATCACTGGAGTGACAATGTCAGTGGATTCACTGGCTCCCCTGCTGTTCGTGGCTCGGATTCTGAACAGATACTGGTCATTTTCTGTCAGAGACTGGATGGTGTGCTGGGATACTGAGGCCTTAACTGTCGCCACAGCACTCCATCTGTCGGAGCCTACTTTGCAGGCCTCAATAATGTAGCCTGTCAATCTGCTGCCACCATCATGCAAAGGCTTCTCCCAGTGCAGGGTGACAGAAGATTTGGAAACATCAACAATCTCAAGCTTCACAGGCACTGAGGGCACTTCACACACCAGCACAGCCTCCGCTGTCTCACAGGGCTCACCGACACCATAGATATTCTCTGGCAGGACTCTGAAAAAGTAGTACACACCCTCCTCCAGTCCACTGATTCTGTACAGTGTTTTCCTACACTCAGTGATAACAGTCTTATAGGACTTCATGTTGGCCTCACGCTTCTCTATAATATAGTTGCTGACATGAGCACCACCATCAATGCTTGGGACATCCCAGGTGATCACAACAGATTCCTTGGTGTAGTCCTTCACTTTCACTGAACCTGGAGGACCAGGAGTGTCTGACAAAGAGAGGCAAGTAAAAAGATCATATTTAGAAACGATATTACTTTACTAACTGTATGGTGATTGTACATATTTGATATCCAAAATCTTTTAACAAACTCTGTGGAAACTTTGGTTGACATACCATAGACTTTAACAAGGATGATGGCAGTCTTTTTTCCAGATGGGTTCTCTGCCTCTACAATGTATTTTCCAGAGTCGTAGCGATCAACCTTCTCTACTACCAGTGATGTGTACTTGTCAGTAGTCTCAATATAACCACGGCTCTGTAGTTCCACCCCCGTCTTCCTCCAGGCCACTACTGGTGTTGGTCGACCAGTGACAGACACAAACAGGCGCAGAGTACCTCCCGCACGGAGGCACACTGTTTTCTTTAGGTCATCAGCCAGCTCCAAGTCGGGTATTTCTGAGTGGATGGAGCATAGTTTACATAGAACATTAAAAAGTTCAGATATAGTTCAAATATTGATTTTTTCAACAGAAATCTACACCTACTTACCAATTTTCTCAAGTGGTTCGATTTCAGCACTTGGTTCACTGAACTCTCCAGTCCCATTGCTGTTAATGGCAGCAACCCTGAATCTGTACTTCTTATTGGCAGCCAAACCAGCAGCCACATACTCATTAGTCTTGAGGGCTTTGGCAGTGGCACGGTACCACTGCTCAGAACCCTCCTCTAGGATCTCCACAATGTAGCCGGTGACATCTGATCCACCATCATACATGGGCCTGGTCCAAGTCATGGTGATGCTGTGTTTCGTTGTGTCTGTGATGCGAGGCACTGATGGAGGAGCTGGGGTGTCTGTAGATGAAATGGAATTTTTGAAAATGTATTTATCTAAACAAATATGTTGTAGAATATGTTTGGGGTGGTGCTTTCAACATTGGTATCACTTCCTCATCCTGTTGCAAAGCACAGTGTGTGCCACTTGATTAACAACAAACATAGTGACTTCATCTGTTCACCTGTTAAATCCAGAATTGAATTCAAAATCCTGCTCCTCACATACAAGGTCTTAAATAATCAGGCCCCATCTTATCTTAATGACCTTGTAGTACCATATCACCCTATTAGAGCACTTCGCTCTCGCTCTGCAGGCCTACTTGTTGTTCCTAGAGTATTTAAAAGTAGAATGGGAGGCAGAGCCTTCAGTTTTCAGGCCCCTCTTCTGTGGAACCAGCTTCCAGTTTGGATTCAGGAGACAGGAGACAGACATCTCTACTTTCAAGATTAGGCTTCAAACTTTCATTTTTGCTAAAGCATATAGTTAGGGCTGGACCAGGTGACCCTGAATCCTCCCTTAGTGATGCTGCAATAGACGTAGGCTGCCGGGGGATTCCCATGATGCATTGAGTTTTTCCTTTCCAGTCACCTTTCTCACTCACTATGTATTAATAGACCTCTCTGCATTGAATCATATCTGTTATTAACCTCTGTCTCTCTTCCACAGCATGTCTTTATCCTGTCTTCCTTCTCTCACCCCAACCGGTCGCAGCAGATGGCCGCCCCTCCCTGAGCCTGGTTCTGCTGGAGGTTTCTTCCTGTTAAAAGGGAGTTTTTCCTTCCCACTGTCGCCAAAGTGCTTGCTCATAGGGGGTCATATGATTGTTGGGTTTTTCTCTGTATCTATGAAGCGCCTTGAGACGACTTTTGTTGTGATTTGGCGCTATATAAATTGAATTGAATTGGATTGAATCTGCACTTGCAAATTATATTTGAAATAGTCAGTTATTGTATTTTTTGTTTCTAGTTTTGGAGTTGTGGAGTTGGCTGGCTTTACAAAAAAAACTCTAAAACTTTGGGACCAAAAACCAGAGCACCAGAGTTGCAGTCTGGGGAAAACGTAGTCTTCTTAGGAGAGATGGAAACCATCACATTTTGGAGCTTTTATTTCTTAAAATTTGGCTGAATATATTAACCCCCACCCCAAAACATGACCCTTGATGCTGTGGTTTGTTACAAGCTTAGCAATAAAGCCTGTGATTCTGTATTTTGGGTCCTCAGTTTATTATGACAAAGCCAGGATTTAGAGTGTATCACAGTATAAATATATCACTAGTGAAGGTTACAGATGATCAAATGGCCTCTGTCAGTACTTATCTTGTTGTGCGACTACACCACAATGTGGGGTTCAATAGCACTGTGCTATGTGCATGTAAATGGGGAGTTTTCTTCTACAAAAAGGTTAATTATGAAGTTCCACAACTAGTTAAACTAAAGGCATGTCTTAAAGACACGAGACCTGAAATACCTTTAATTTACTACTTTGTTAATTTACTAATTTCAGAGAAAACAGGGCTTGATGTACTCAGGCCTAAAACAACATGGTGGAGACATCGAAACATGGTGTCTAACCAGATACTTACCTTGGCCTCCAATAACACTGTGAAGAATCTTGGAGTCTTTTTTAATCAGCATATGTCCACATTAACACAGTATGTTGGACTGCCTTTATTGCCTACTGTATTACATCTTTAGTAAATATTAAACTCTGCCTATCCTTTAGTTTGCCTTTTTCCGGTATCTTTCTCCTCTCTTTCCCCTTATTCCCAGCTGATCGTGGGGATGGCTGCTCTTCCCCTGAACCTGGTTCTGATGGAGGTTTTATCCTGTTAAAAGTTTCCTTACCATTGTTGCCAAGTGCTTGCTATTAGTGGTTAGTATGATTGTTGATTTTCTTTCTATCATTTTAGCATTTTTACCTTACAATATAAAACACCTTATGGTGACTTCTGCTGTGAATTGGTGCTATATAAATAAAAGTGAACTGAATGGAACTGAAAAATATTAAATAATGTCTCTTTTCTCTTGGCATTAAAAGGACAATGTCTACAGTTTTCTTTCTTTCTTTCTTTCTTTCTTTTTTTTTTTTTAAGTAAAAATGTCTTACATGTGGGGTCTTTACAGAGGATGTATACTGAGGTGTCACTTGGCTGGCTGTATCCAGCAGAGTTGACTGCTGTAACTCTGAACTGGTACTCGCTTCCCTCCAGTAGGCCTGTGATCTTCAGGCGGGTGTCATAGATGGTGTAGGTCTTATTCACTCGAGTCCACCTGGTCCAAACAACAAAACAACATCATGAAAGAGAAGGATAAGTATCTTTATTTAAGAAATTATGTCTCAACATCTTCAGTGAATCCAGAATTTGTTCTGACCTGCTACTGTTCTTCTCTCGTTTTTCAACGATGTAGTTTTTGAGCTCGCTTCCTCCATCACTCTCAGGCTTCAGCCACTCGATGATAACATGCTCCTTACCCACTGCAGTCACCTCTGGTGTGCCTGGCTGGGAGGGGATTGCTGTGGAAGAGTGGGAACAGGTCAGAGTCACGCAAACACATCTACATTACGTTTTCCCTTTAATAAGATGTAATATAATCCATAACACCTAAATCCAAAATTGAAATTGTAAGTAAGATTTGGAAAAATGCTGCAGCTTACTGTAAGCGTTTCTGGCAATGATGGGATCAGATTCCAAAGGAACTCCAGCCCCATACTTATTGACACCTCTAACCCTAAAGATGTACTCATTGTTCTTGATCAACCTAGTGCTGACACATGACAGGGTCTTGCACTCAGTCTCCATGATGACCCAGTTGAGGCGGCTGGTCTCACGACGTTCCACAATGTAATGGGTGACAGAGTCTCCACCATCCTCCAGAGGTATCTTCCAAGACACTGTACATTTTTCCTCTGTGACTCTGCTGATTACAATCCTATCAGCTGGAGCTCCAGGAGTGTCTAACAGACAGAAAACAACATTTCAATCAGAAAGTTCAAACTATTACGACACACTAATTAATTAATGTCCTTTTGGCTGCTCACCTAGAACTTTAACGCTGACAGCTGCCGTCTTAATTCCACTGGCATTCTTGACAGTTAGAATGTATCTACCTGTGTCGTATCTGTCACAGCTCTTGATGACAGCCATGGCTCTAGTGGCAGTGTAGGTCAGTGAATATTTTTCTCCAAGTTCTAAAATCTTGTCACCCTTTGACCAGTACACTGTAGGCTCTGGTTTACCACCCACAGCACCGTCCAAGACAAGGTCAGAACCAGCAGTAACAGTGACAGTCTCACCTATCAGTTTGCTGTCAAGTTCAGCTTTGGGAGGAGCTGCAAAAAGTAAGGGATGATTAGTGTTACATTAAAAAATAACAACATATACCAGTATAATGAACTGAACCCTGAAAACAATCTTTGTTTTAGTCATTTTTATTGATATTCTGCCTGGTACACCAAGCAGGGGAGCTTTTTTTTCTTTAAAGTTACATTCATTCATAGTTATTTATTGTTTCTAAAATAACAGGAAATGTAGATTAACTTATTTAAATACTATCAAGGTAAAAAAAAAAAACCCAAACAAAACCCTTGAACTTACAATATTCATCCTTGCATGTGACTGGTCCAGTGGTCTCTGAAGGGACACTTTGAACACCTGCAGCATTCTTGGCAACGACACGGTATTCATAGGTCTCTCCTTCACCTAGGTTTGTGATGGTGAAGTAGTTCTCTGTGATTGTGGTATAGTTGCACTTGAGCCAGCGGTTGTCATCCCACTCATCTGTGCTGTAGACTTTTCTCTCCACCACATAACCAATGATCTTACTGCCACCATCATTGAAGGGCACCGTCCAGCACAATGACACAGAAGAGCGGGTGATGTCTGTCACCTCGGGTTTGCCAGGAGGATCTGGAGGGTAGAAATGATCATAAAACTTTTATATAACACAACGTCAGATATTGTTAAAATTTGTGTAGGTTCTCAGTCATTCAGGCCAGAGTAGTCCTAAGGGCTTGAGTTGAAAAGAAGTTCTTGAAGATGTTTTATCTATCATCCAAAAGTGTTCTCTAGCTTCAGAAGTTCAGAAAAAAGAAGTACAATTGACTTCAACTCAAACACTTCCGACTATGCTCTTAAAGTCTCCATTATGCATTTTAGTTGGGCAATATCAACAGTAATAACAATAGATCTGTTTTTAGGACCTTAAGCGAAATTGAGTATTGACCGTCTGTCATTTCATAATACATCTTCATAGTTAGGATGAATGTGAATGTGAATATTTTCTTACCAACAGGATTGAGTGCCACTACAGGTCTGGAGGCTTCGCTGGCTTTGCTGAGCCCAGCAAGGTTCATGGCATACACCCTGAACTGATACTCCAGCCCCTCAATCAGGTTCGAGACCTTGTATTGGCAATCCAGGCAGGGTAGCTTGTTCTCCCTCACCCACAGGATCGTGTTCCTCTCCTTTTTCTCAATCCAGTAGCCTGTCACCTTGCTGCCACCATCAGCATATGGAACATCCCATTTGATGCTAATGGCATTGGCAGATATAGATATCACATCTGGGCGAGTTGGAGGACTTGGTGGAACTATGAAAATCAAGTGGAGATGAGAATATGGTTTGTTTAGAAGAAATCCAAAGCATTAAAAAAACAAAACAAAACCAATGTTGGCACACACATATATAAAATCAGGATCATATATTTAAACTGTTGGACAGCACCTACCAAATGGATGCTCAATGACAACAGGGGCAGACTCAACGGACTTGCTGACTCCAAACTTGTTCTCAGCACAGACTCTAAATGTGTACTCCATGTATTTGGTGAGATGTGTGACTTTGATGGTGGTTCTCTTCACACTGGAGTTCACCACTTGCCAAGAAGCAGAGCCAGATTCCCGTTTTTCTACAATGTAGTTGCTGATGTCAGTACCACCATCATCAGCTGGCTCAGACCAAGAAAGGGTGCAGGACTCTGAAGAGATTCCAGAAATTTCCACTGGTCCTGTGGGTGGACTTGGTCTGCCAACTATGACAACAGTCACTGTGAATGTCTTCACACCAGCAGCATTCTCCAGTGTCAGGTAGTACTTGCCGCTGTCGCTTCTCTTGCTGTCTTTCACTACCAAAATGGTTCTTTCCTTTGAGGTCTTAATGGAGACTCTGTCAGTCTCCTTCAGCTTCATCTCTTCCAGTTTCCAGGTAACTTTAGGTGCAGGTCTGCCACTGATAGGGACATCAATTGTGAAGGTGTTGGAAGTCTTACAAGTGATGAGCTGGTTGGTGATGCTGCTGAGATCAGCAGTTGGTTCTATGCAAGGCTCCTTTATGACCACAGAGCTAAAGGTGCCCTGAGGTTCGCTAATTCCAGCATCATTCTTGGCTTTGACTCTAAAGTCATATTCTGTGTTCTCAATCAGACCCTCTACCAACATCTTCTGAGACTTAGTCTCTCCACTAACAACCCAGTGGTCAGTGCCCTTAGCCCTGAATTCAACAATATAGCCTCTAATGCGGCTGCCTCCATCATGCTCGGGTTTTAGCCATACCAGTGAGGCTGTGGAATTGGTTGTGTCAACAACATCCAATCTCTTGGGTGGCGCAGGTTCTTCTGTGGCAATTATAGGCTCAGTCATCTCTTTTGGTTCTCCCTGGCCATAATGGTTAACGGCAATCACTCTGAACAAATACGGTACACCAATTTCCAGACCAGTTACTCTGATCATCTGCCGTGAGCACTTGGTGCTGACTTCTTGCCAGGCAAGGCGGCTTGCTTCACGCTTATCCACAATGTAGTGGTGGATTCGGGATCCACCGTCAGTGGCAGGAGCGTCCCACATCACTGTCAAGGCTCCGCGAGTAATATCTTTGAAGGTTATGGCTCCTGGAGGTCCAGGAGTATCCAGTACTTTAACAGTGAATGTGATGGATTTGCGCCCACTGTTGTTCTCCAGGGACAGGGTGTATTTGCCTGCCTCATACCTGGTGCAGTTCTCTATGGTCAGAGTGGAAAATGAATCTGTGGTGTTGATATCAGCCATTATCGGAAGCTCACTGTCTAATTTAGACCACGTAGCTAGAGGAGCTGGCTTTCCTCGGAAAGCAATATGTAGGGTTATAGTGCCTCCATTCTTCACAATATGAGTTTGCTTGAAGTCAGGACCAAGATCAATTTCAGGAGATGTAAGTCTGTCCAAAGACTGAACAGGGTTTGGCATCACTGATGCTTCGCCCTCTCCTGATCCATTTACAGCACTGACTCTGAACTTGTAGAGTTCTCCAGGTACTAGACCTGTGACAGTATACCTGGTGTGAATACAAATCTGTCTGTTGACTCTGTGCCACTCCTCCAGACTGGCCTTACACATATCTATATTGTAGCCAATTATTTCCATGCCACCATCAAAGACTGGCTTGGTCCATTCCAGGGTGACAGAGGACTTAGTGGAGTCAATGACCTGACGAACAAAAAGCATAGTTACAATTTTTTTAATGCGTTTTGTTTCTACAATCTAATATTGAGTTGAACTCAGCGTTCTTCACTACAATGCTGCACCTGTTTTGTATCCAAATTGCCTCTTGTGTATGAATATGAAACATGTATAATTCAATGAGTGTTAACACAAGATCTACCTTGATTACAGTGGGAGCACTGGGAGCACTTGTTGGTTCTCTGCATCTGAAGAGCCTGGAGGTGCTGCTGGCTGGTCCGACACCAGCACCATTTTCAGCCATAACACGGAACTCATACTCATTGCCCTCAGTAAGTTTGGTCACACGGTGCCTTAACTCTGTAATGGGCCTTTTGGAGGAGACCTTAACCCAGCGCAAGCTCTTCTTCTCTCTCCTCTCTAGGATGTAGCATTTAATCTCATTGCCTCCGTCTGACCGTGGCCTGGTCCAACACAGCGTTATGCTGTCTCCAGTAACATGGGTGGCATCTGGTGTACCAGGGGCATCAGGAACAGCTGAGTAACAGAACAAAAATAAAAAAAAATTTCAAGTAATATCTTTGAATGGTGGAAAGCATTTCTTCCATTAGTGCTTATGTTCAATAGAAAATTCAGATTACTTTTAAGAGTTTCCCAACAAGTCAGACAGACAGCACTGAGTAACTTTACTTACTGTATTGCATCTTCGCAATTATAGGATCAGAGTCCAGTGGTTTGCCGACACCAAACTTGTTGACAGCAGAGATTCTGAACTGGTACTCATTGCCTTTGATGAGGTTGGTGGCATTATAAGAGCAAGCTTCACACTTGGAGGTGACCAAGGCCCAAGTGATCCTGGATGTCTCCCTTTTCTCCACCACATAGTGAGAAATGGCAGCACAGCCATCGTTCTCTGGTGGGCTCCACCACACAGTGCACTTCTCAGCTGTGATGCCTGTGAAACGGATTGGGCCCTCGACGGGTCCAGGGGTATCTGCAAGGAAACAGTTGATTGAGGAGACTTGTTACGGTAAAAACATTTGTATCACTTGTGTCAACAGAAACAGATTTGTCTAAAACAGTGTTTTTTAACAGATATTATAACAAATTGCACACATTTACAAACCTTGGACTCTAACGTTAATGTCAGCTTTCCTGGTTCCAGAGCTATTTTTGGCCTCTACAGTGTAAATTCCACGGTGGTTCCTGTTAGAATCGCGAATAAACAGACTACTGGTGCCAATGCCAGTAGTAATCTCAATGTCAATCATAGTCCTCTTGTCGATCTCTTTACCCTCCTTGTACCAAAGAACCTGTGGGACTGGACGTCCGGTGATTTTGCAGCTGAGACTGACGTTATCTCCAGCCCTCAGGGTGAGCACCTGGTCTGGAGACCACTCAATCTCAGGAGCAACTGGAGATGCAGACAAAAAGATTATGAATCAGCATCAAGTAAGATGTGATTAATTAAAAAACAATCAACAATTTGCGTTCTTCTAACATGTATTTATATTAAAAATACTTACTGCTCTCATCCTTGGTCATTATGTATCCAGAGGAGTTGGATGGTGGGCTGACTGTGCCAACAGCATTCCTGGCAATCACTCTGAACTCAATTCTTTCTCCAGGTGAGAGACCAGTTACAGTGAACTGGGTCTCACTGATATCAGTGAAGTTGCACCGTAGCCATTTGCCTCTGCCTTGACGCCTCTCCACACTATAGGCTACAATTTTGCTTCCACCATCCCTCTTGGGAATGTCCCATTGGAGGGTGACTGAGTCTCTGGTTACATCAATGCAGACTGGGGTACCGGGTGGATCTAATTGAGGGAAGAAAGCAATTAATCCATAATAATTTAGATGTAAAGAGTAACTAAATAGGACAAAATGAAAGAATCATAATGTCTAAACTGTAAATACAAAACAACTCCTAAATATAGACCGATGTACTGAGCAACGTCTACTTACCAACAGGGGAGATAGCGAGTGCATGTTTGCTCTGCTCACTGCAAGGGCTGAGTCCGGCATTGTTCTCTGCATAGACTCTAAAGGAGTACTCCAGACCCTCCACAAGACCAATTATCCTGTACTCTCTGTTAGAGATGGTTGTGGAATTCACTTTCTGCCATAAGAGGCTGTTCCTGTCCTTCTTCTCGACATGATAACCTAAGACTGGGGAACCCCCGTCAAAATCTGGGGCATCCCACTTTATTGACATACCATCACTGGTGATGTTGTAGGCAACTGGTTTTCCTGGAGGACCTGGAGGTTTGTACTGGTGCTGGGCAACAACATCTGAAGAGATGAGTGGCTCACTGACCCCATACTTATTTTCTGCACGGACTCTGAACTGGTACTGAGTTCCTTTGACCAGGTTAGGAATCTTAAAGGTAGTCCTGACAACACTGGAGCAGACCATCTTCCAGTTGGCCTGGGAGGTTTCACGTTTCTCCACACTGTAGCAGGTGATCTCGCCACCTCCATCTTCCTTCGGCTCATCCCAGGAGATAATAATACTTTGAGCTTTTATCTCGTCAAAACGGATGGGGCCAGTAGGGACTGAAGGGGGTCCCAGAGTGATCACATTGATGTCAAAGTAGTTCTTAATGACTCTGTTATCCAGAACCAAGGTGTATTGTCCAGCATGTTCTTTCTTAACTCCTCTGACTGTAACTGAAGTCTTGTTGTCAGTGGTCCTAAAGCGAATCTTCTCACTTTCCTTTAGTGGGAAATTATCCTTTAGCCAGCTGATTGTAGGTCTTGGTTTTCCCTTGAATGGTAACTCAATATGGATGTTTTGACCTATACGAACAGCAAGCTCTCCATTGGGATAATCATTCAGTTTGGCTTCAGGTGGAATGATGAGGTCCATCACTGTGATCGGACCAATTTGGGAGAAGTCACTGTTGCCTTTCTCATTCTTTGCAAACACTCTGAAATCCAAGATAGCATTTTCCTTGAGTCCCGTCACTTCACAGCTGCACCGCTTGGATTTAGCAGCTAAAGTCCATTTGACTTCATCCTGGGCTCTCTTCTCAATGATGTAGTCAGTAATGTGGCTGCCACCATCGTGGTCAGGTCTGCTCCACTGAAGGGTGACAGAGTTCTTTGTGGAGTCCACCATTATTAGGTCTTTAACAGCTCCTGGAGTTTCAGTTGCTCGGACAGCATCAGTGGTTTCACAAGGGTCACCCACACCAAACTCATTTTGAGCAGACACACGGAAGAAGTAAGCTATATCTTCCTCCAGCCCTGACACCTTGTAACTTGTATTTAAACACTCATCAGTAATCACTTGATAAGCTTTCATAGTGGAGGCCTTCTTTTCGACAATGTAATTAGTCACAGGGGAGCCACCATCTATGAGCGGAGGCTCCCAGCTTAGTGTCAGCTTTCCTCTTGTGACATTCTTTATCATCAGTTTCTGGCAGGTGGATGGACTGTCCAGAACCTTGAGGGAAACAGTAACTATCTTAGGTTCTCCAACACCATTCTCAATTTCCAGCACATACTTTCCACAGTCATCACGGGTGACCTTGGGGATGAGGAGTGTGGTAGCTCTTTCAGTGCTTGTGACTGTGTAGCGGTTATCACCAGCCATGTTACGGTCACCACGGCGCCAGGTGACATTTGGTGTAGGACGACCCTTCAGGGGGATAAAGACTTCCACATCACGGCCAGCCTTTGCTGTGTATTGAGTTGTCATAGCAACATCCAAGTCCAGATCAGCCTCCTCTGTTGGACACAAATGTCATACAAAGATGGAAAAGAATATTAATTTTGATTTTATTAGTGATTCGTCTCAAGACTAATATCTTGTACTATAAAGGGAACTATATCAATACTAACCTAAAATATCTTTGGCTTGCACAGGCTGGTACATTTTGATGTCTTCTCCTTTGCCTTTACAGTTGACAGCAGATACTCTGAAGAAGTAGTAGATGCCAGGTTTGAGGTGGGACACGACATACTCACATGTCTTGACTTGTGGGTTGGTAATCGCCCATTCTTTCTCCTCTGTATTCATCTGCTCTAAAATATAGTGTGTAATTTCGCTGCCACCATCATAGACGGGCTTCTCCCATCCAAGTGTGATAGATGTCTTTGTGGAGTCAACCACACGCAGCTTAGTGGGTTCACCTGGTAGATCTGGAGAAGAAAAAAGGAAAATGTAAACAATAAAGGAATTCCTCAAATGCTGACGAGATGAGGATAACTGCAAATTAAAGTCATATACCTATTGGGTCATAGGCTTTATAGAGCTCAGAAGGTTCAGAGTAGTTCCCTGCTCCAGCCTTGTTGACAGCACACACTCTGTACTGGTACTCATTGTTCTCCACCAGGTTAGCCACTTTCTGCCTGGTGTCTCTGATAGTGCCCTTCACCACCTTGATAAAAAAAAATGGATGTATTAAAGCTAACATCTCCTATTCATTGGTAGATTTTCTTTATGCTTGAACTTTTTAGATTTGGGGCAGCAAACAAACCTTGAACCATTGCAGACTCCTCTTCTCCCTTTTCTCTAGATAGTAGCCATCAATATCACTGCCTCCGTCCAGTGCTGGTCTTTCCCAGATCACTGTCATGGTAGACTTAGTGATCATAGTAACTTTAGGCTTAGATGGCTCGCTGGGAGGTACTGTGCAAAATAAAAACGATAAGGTTAAAGCTTTTAAGTTTATCATTGTAATTTACCACTGTCTATAATGAAAGTTGATATATTTTCAAACATGAGAGCAAGAGAGAGAGGGGGAGAGATACACCTCATCAGTCACATATGGGGTGAATGATGAGGTGACTTTATTCTATTTGCTTACCAAATGCATTCTTGGCAATAATGGGCTCAGACTCCAGTGGCTCTCCAATGCCATACTTGTTGACTCCACGGACTCTAAAGATGTACTCATTGCCCATTATGAGTCTGGGCACATTCACAATGCAGTCAACCAGTTTCTCTGAGACAATCGACCACATTACCCTGCTGGTCTCCCGCTTTTCTACAATGTAATGTGTTACCATGGCACCACCTTCATCAGCAGGTGGTGACCACATGATGGTGATGTTGTCAGCTGTCACCTTCTTAAACTGAATCTCTCCAGCAGGTGGGCCTGGCTTATCTGATTAGACAAGGAAAACATTTGACTCAGGGTGTATACTGCATATATGATACATGTTATACAATGAAAAATAAATATTAAATTAATACCTTGAATGAGCAGCCTGACAATAGCACATGAAGATCCGAGGGAGTTCTTCACCTTGACTTCATAGGTTCCAGAGTTAAGACGAGTTGTTTCCTTCACGAACACACTTGTGGACTCGAAAGTGTGTTTAAAAGAGAGCTGAGAAGTAGGCTTAAGCTCTCTGCCATCTTTAAACCACTCAATACTGGGAGCAGGTTTGGCTCTTATATTAAATTTGAGTTCCACATTAGAGCCAGCCTTGTGCTTGACCTCATTAAGATACTCCTGAGGTATTTCAATCTCTGGGGCACCTGGACCAGAGATGGTAAAACAAGTCAGGATGTAGAATATGTAGGGTGTGGAATAAATATCTTAGAATACAAGACAATGCATAATTGCAGAAAAAAATACACAAATATAACCCAACATGAAAAGACCTACCATAAGTGTCCACACATGTGGCTGGCCCCACAGTGATAGACGGATTGCTCACTGAACCAACTGCATTCTTTGCCATGACTCGGAACTCATATGTTTCATCCTGGGTGAGGCCAGTAACAATGAAGCGGGTGTCTGTGATATTGGTGAGGTTAGCTTTAGACCATTTGGGGCTAACACCCTCTCTCTTCTCAAGGATGTAACCAGTTATTGGGGATCCACCATCATAGTCAGGCTTCTGCCAGGCCAGACTAATGGAGTTCTTAGTGATGTCAGTTATACGCAAGTATAGGGGTGGCTCTATAGGAAGATACAGTGAGAATGATTTTAATAAATATTGCAGAAAATCTTAAGTTAAAGAATTCTTCATGCATTTTATCGACTATAAACTCACCGCAGGCATCAATAGCCAATACAGCATCAGAAATCTTGCTGAAGGCACTAATTCCAGCAGAGTTTTCTGCTGCTACCTTGAACTCATAAATAAGTCCAGCATTTATGTTGGTGACTTTAAAGTGTGTGGCACGGATCACTGTTTTGTTGACTCTCTGCCAAAGGATGCTGTTTTTGTCTTTCATTTGGAGATGGTAACCAAACACATGGCTGCCTCCATCTGACTTTGGCTCCTTCCATGCAACGGTAATGCTTTCCCTGGTTACAGCAGTAATTTCTGGAGTTGATGGCGCATCTGGTATAGCTGGAGAACAAGAGGCAGAGTTTGAGAATTTTGGCATGCTCACATAGTGAAGGTGTAAAGAATGAGTAGCAAAATTATTATGTTTATGTATAATAATAAGAAAAGCAAAAACTTCTTACTGTAAGGAAGACTGACAGCGACAGCTGGGGAGTCAATATGTTCACTGATTCCATATCTGTTCTCTGCCCTAATTCTGAATTGGTACTCCAGGCCAGTGGTCAGCTTCATAATTTTTATGGTGCAACGGGCCACAGCTGACGACACGTCCATCCAGTTGGCTGTAGTTGTCTCTCGCTTCTGGATGATGTAGTTGGTGATGGGACTGCCACCATCATATGCTGGTGGGAGCCACTTTAAGCTTACACTGTCTTCTGTGACATCATACAGCTCCACTGGTCCAAGTGGGACACTGGGGCGGTCAAGAACCACAATATTTACAAAGGACTTGGTGGTTCCACTGGAGTTGGAGGCAATAATATCATAGCGGCCTGAGTCTCCTGCAATGCTCTCACGCAGAGTAATCTTGATACTGTCAGGAGTGACTTCTGAGTTAAACCTCATTGTTGATTTGAGCAGCACATTATCCTTGGACAGAGTCACTTTAGGTAAAGGCCGGCCTGTCAATGGAATCTCACATTTTAGGGTAGATCCAGCTCTAACATATACTGTATTGTGGGGGAAGTCCTTCATGTTGATCTCAGGAGATTCTAGAACAGAAAAGTACCAAAAAGAGTTACAACAGGAGAAATTAGGTGTAGTCTCTACTAATTGCATGGCATGTTCTGATTATTATAACAAGCTTGTAGTTTACCAAGCTGGTCTTTGACCACTACAGGAGTAATCATTTCCTTAGCATCACTGAATCCAGCATAGTTCTCAGCTCTGACTCTGAAGAAGTACTCCGCATTCTCCCTCAGACCAGACACTGTGAAGTGGATGGACTTTGTTGTACCACATTTAACCCACTTCTCTTGTCCATTCTCCAGTGCTTCTACTAGGTAGCTAGTAATTCTGCTGCCTCCATCATGTTCTGGCTTGGCCCAAGCCAAGGACACACTTTCCTTGGTTACATCCGTTACACCCAGTTTTGGTGGTGGACTTGGTTTTTCTGGAGAAAGAAAATATGTCTTTCAATTAAAACAAATTTTGATATATATTTTCTATAAAAATTAAAAAAATACCAACTCAGGATTTAATACCTGTGATCTTGGTCCCCTCTTTGGTCTCAGCAGGAACACCAATACCATATTCATTCTCGCCTGTCACTCTGAAGTAGTAGACTTCTCCCTCCTGCAGGTCTGCCACCTTGTATGTCAGTCTGTGGCATGTGTCAGTCAATCTAGTCCAGCCTTTCTTGCTAGCCTCACGGTAATCAATAAGGTAATTCTTGACTGGTCCTCCTCCCTCAATCTCAGGAATATCCCAGGTTATAGTAGCAGAGGTCTTTGTGACTTCCTTGACCTCTATATGACTAGGAGGCCCAGGTGAGTCCAAAACACGGACAGTGAGCGTCAAGGAGGAGGTACCAGCTACATTGGATAGAGTGACAGTGTATTTTCCAGAGTCATTCCGAGTTGCTTTTTCTAAGGTGATGGAAGTAAAGGTATCTGTGGTGTCAATTACAGCGCGAACTCTAAGGTCTACATCAGGCTTAGCCCAAGTAACACTAGGGATGGGTTTGCCTTTGAAAGGAACTTTCATTGTGAAAGAGCTTCCATCCTTTACAATAAGAGTCTTTCTCATTTCATTGCCAACATCAAAGGTTGGCTCCTCCTCTCTTTCTTTGGCAACTTGTTTGTCTGACTCAGGACTGGGCTCACTCACTCCAATCTTGTTAATGGATTTGACGACAAACACATATTCAGTTCCAGGTGATAATCCCACCACTGTAAATTCTGTGTTTTTGGTGTTCTGTACTCCAACAATCCATTCATCATCTAATGTCTTCCTGTATTCTACTCTGTAACCAGTCACAGGTGCTCCACCATCAAAAAGTGGCTTATTCCATGACAGGGTGACTGTAGTCTTTGTGGAGTCAATTATCCTAGGCTTAGCTGGAGGTGAGGGTAAAAACTGTGGGTCTTCTGCCCTGGTGAGTGGGCAAGGAGTGCTAGGAGCACTGAGGCCAGCAGTATTCTCTGCAAAAACTCTGTATTCGTACTCACAGCCCTCGCGAAGGTGTGAAGCTTTCACTCTAAGGTCATAAACAGGTTTCTTGTTGACACGGCACCAGCGGAGGCCAGTCTTCTCTCGCTTCTCAATTACATAGCCAGCAATACTGCTGCCACCATCAGAAACAGGTCTTTCCCAGCAAATGGTCATTGCCTCACTTGTAACAGAGGTGACCTGGACATTAGTGGGAGCTGAAGGGACAGTGAATGGATCAGTGGCCTTTGTTGGCTCACTCTCCAGGCTTTCACCATCTCCATATTTGTTGACTCCCCTAACTCGGAAGATGTACTCATTTCCTTTGAGCAGTTTAGTCACTTTGCAGGTAGTTGCCTTCATGTCACCATAGACAAGAGTCCAGGCAAGACGACTGGTCTCACGTTTCTCAACAATGTAGTGCATAATTTCAGCACCGCCATTTTCCTGAGGTGGTCCCCATGACAGGGTGCATTTCTCTGCTGTGAGACCAGAAACTGTTAAAGGTCCTGATGCAGGTCCAGGTCTGTCCAGAACCTTACAGTTGATAGCCACAGATCTGGTTCCAGCTACATTGTGCAGAGTAAGAACATACTGTCCAGAGTCCCTTCTGATAGCATCTTTGACAATGAGCGTGGTTGTGAAGTTAGTGGATGTGATTTCACATCTAGCCTTGGCCTCAATCTCCTTTCCATCCTTAGACCATGAAACAACTGGGAGTGGACGCCCAGTAATTTCGGCATCAATTCTAATGATTTCTCCAGCCTTAATGACAACCAACTGTCTGAATTTATCTTCCAGTATAATGGTGGGAGGATCTACATCATCTTTGACAGTGACGGGTCCAGTGCTTTCTGAAGGAGCACTCAATTGCTCTGCAGAATTTTTAGCAATAACACGGAAATCATATCGGACATCTTCTGTGAGACCAGTGACATCGAAGTAAGTGTCTTGAACATTGGTGAAGTTGCATTTCAGCCAGCGACCAGTGGGAAGCTCTTGACGCTCAACAATGTAGCCAGTAATTTTTGCACTGCCATCATATTCAGGTCTTTCCCAAAAAAGAGAAACTGAATTTCTAGTGATGTTTGTGACTCTAAGGTTATGTGGAGATTCACATGGATCCCTGGCTGCCACAGGGTCACTTGCCCTAGTGCATGGACCAATTCCAGCAATATTCTCAGCATACACTCTGAACTGATACAACAGACCTTCTTCCATTCCTGTCATCTTAAACTGGTTCTCAGTCACCAGACCTCTGTTGACCTTGGTCCACAAGATGCTGCTTTGGTCTTTGCTTTCAATGTGATAACCAATAACAGGACTTCCACCATCACTTGCAGGTCTGCCCCATACCACGAGCATCCCAGTTTTGGTGGCATGGACAACATGAAGTTGGGTTGGAGGGCCAGGAGGCTCAAATGGATACTGAGCAACAACAGGAGCAGAATCTATGGCAGGACTCTTCCCATAACGGTTCTCAGCTGCAATGCGGAACTGGTACTCTGTCCCCTGAGTAAGTCGAGAAACCTTAATTGATGTTCTGGCCACTGTGGCTGACACGATTTGCCATGTTGTAGTAGTAGTGTCTCTCTTCTCAACTACATAGTTGTTAATCTGACAACCACCATCATAGGTTGGAGGATCCCATGACAGAGAAATAAAGTCAGCGCTCACCTCATCAACCTTAATGTTACTAGGTGGTCCAGGTTTATCCAGGATTATAACAGAGATTTCAGCTGACTTGGTACCAACTGAGTTAGTCAGGGTAATCACATACTTCCCTACATCCTCCTTCGTGGCATCCTTGATGACAATCTTAGATGAGGTTTTTGAATTGAGAACATTTACCCTGGTTGTCTGCTTAAGCACTTGGCCATCCTTCTTCCAGCACACCTCAGGCTGTGGTCTGCTTTTGAAGGGAACGTCAATCTTCAAATCATCTCCTGCTTTTACACTGTATGTGGTGAATAACAGGTTGATGATGGGCTCCATCGTGATGTCCCTTACCACCACAGGAGTAGCCAGAGGCTTAGCATCGCTTCTACCCTTATCATTCACAGCAGTTACCCTGAAGGAGTATTCTTCTCCAGTTGTGAGTCCATCAATGGTAGCTTCAAGTGCTTTGACTTCACTGCACACCGTCCATTTGTCATCTCCCTTGGGCTGCATCTCCACAATATAGTTTGTAATCTTACTGCCTCCATCATGATCAGGTTTCTCCCAAGAGAGTGTAACAGCATGACGAGTAATGTCAACAACCACAATCTTACCAGGAGGCAGAGGAGGCTCAGACACCTTAACTTGATCTGTGGATGCAGGCAGACCTACTCCGAGTTCATTCACAGCTAACACACGGAAATAGTATCGGCCTCCTTCCTGCAGGTCTGAAATAATGTAGGAGTTTCTGACGCAGTTAGTGCAAACACTGGTGAAAGCCATTCTCTTCTGTTCTCTCTTCTCCACTATATAATGTGATATCTTAGCCCCACCATCAATTAGAGGAGGCTCCCAGGAGAGAGAGACAGAATTTCTTTTAACATCCTTAACTCCGAGGTTAGTAGGAGCACTAGGAGAATCCAGAACTCTGACGTTGATAAAGGCTGATTTAGAGCCACTGAGGTTTTCAAGGGTCAGCACATATTTGCCAGTGTCAAATCTGTCAACATTCTCAATCACCAGCATTGTGTAAGAGCTTGTGACTTCTATCTGGGCATGTTCATTTAGAGTGCCATCAGCCTTTGACCATCTGACTTCAGGCTCAGGCTTCCCTCTGGTTGTCACAAACAGACGCAAGGTAGCAGAGGCACGGACGTTGACCATCTTTCTTAGGTCACAATCTAGTTCAATTTCAGGAGCCTCCAGCTTCTCTGCAGCAATCACAGAACAAGGCAAATCTACATGTTCTCCTACTCCCTCACAATTAACAGCACTTATGCGGAAGTTGTATTCCGCATTCTCCTTAAGTTTCTTTACTGTGTAGTTAGTGGCTTGGACGCCAGTGTGTGGTGTGCTAATGATCCATTCATCATCTGTTGCCTCTTTCATTTCAATAATATACCCAGTGATCTGTGCACCACCATCATATATAGGCCTGGACCATGAAAGGGAAACTGTGGTACTTGAATGGTCAGTGACCTTTGGATTATTTGGGGGTCCAGGTGGATAAGTGGCATCACAGGCCTTGATGTACGGAGTTGGTGCACTAGGCTTTCCTACACCAGCAGCATTTTCAGCCGAAACTCTGAATTCATATGAGTGGCCCTCTGTGAGACCAGTGCATCTGAATCGCAGGTCATTCAGCCTCTTCTTGTTGCATTTACTCCATCTGATACCATCTTTATCACGTTTTTCAAGGACATATCCCTCAATCTCTGCACCTCCATTATCATTGGGCCTCTCCCAGGAAAGCACCATGGAGTCCCTAGTGATGGCACCGACCTCAAGGTTTGAGGGGGCACTGGGAGTGGTGAAAGGGTTACGAGCAACAACAGCTTCTGATTCTAAAGGCTCGCCAACACCATATTTATTTACAGCAGTAACTCGAAAGATATATTCATTGCCAGGCAATAGTTTTGTGATTTTGTGGCTGATTGCCTGAATCCTGGGCTCAACCATAGTCCATGACAAACGACTAGTCTCTCTCTTCTCAATGATATAGTGAGAGATGCCAGCTCCTCCGTCATGTGAGGGATGATTCCAATGCAGATAACATTTCTCAGCTGTGACCCCTTTGACTTCTAGAGGTCCATCTGGAGGCCCAGGTCTATCCAGAACTTTGACATTAACTGGGATCATCTTGACTCCTCCCACATTAATAAGCTTGAGGACAAAGTGGCCACCATCCACTCTGATGCAATCCTTGACTGTCAGGATGGTACGTGTGAGGGTAGTCTTGATTTCCATTCTTGGTGTGGCTTTGTCAATCTCTTTTCCATCCTTTAACCAAATGACCTCAGGCAAAGGTTTTCCAGTATAGTCAGCATCAATGACAAATGTCTCACCTGCGTGAACAATAGTCATATCCTTGAATTTCGAATCCATGGTGGCTGCTGGAGCCTCAATTTCATCTTTGGCAGTAATTTCCCCTGTGCTCTGAGAGGGTTGGCTCAAAATCCCAGCACCATTTCTGGCAATGACCCTGAACTCATACACACAGTCTTCAGTCAGACCAGTAAGTGTAAATTGTGTATCAATGATGTTAGTGAAGCTGGCCTTCATCCAGCGGGTGTCTGGGTGCTTCCTTCTCTCAATCACATAGCCAGTAATTGCACTCCCTCCATCATACTGGGGCTTGGTCCACTGGAGTGTCACATGGTTTCTGGTGATTTCAATAGGCTCAGGAGTTCCTGGTGAGTCACAAGGGTCCCTTGCTACTGTGCTCTCAGACAGCTTGCTAGCTGGGCTGAGACCAGCAATGTTTTCAGCATAAACCCTGAATTCATACTCAATACCTTCTTCAAGTTCTGTAGTTCTGAAACGTGTGTCTGGGATTAGAAGCTTGTTTAATTTAGTCCACAAGAGGCTATTCTTTTCTTTTCTCTCAAGGTGATAGCCAAGAATTGGACTGCCCCCATTGTTGGTAGGAGGTTTCCACTCAACGACCATGCTATCCTTGGTTACAGAAGAAATGACTGGTGTTCCTGGGGCCACAGGCTCACTAAATGGATACTGAGCAATAACAGCAGGAGAGACAATTGCAGAACTCTTCCCGTATCTATTTTCAGCTGACACTCTGAATTGATATTCAACACCAGTCTTCAACTTGGTGACTTTGATGGTTGTCCTGGCAATAGTAGCAGAAACAATCTGCCATGCTGTGGTGGTAGTATCTCTCTTCTCCACGATGTAATTATTGATGGGACAGCCTCCGGTATACTCTGGTGGCTCCCAAGAGAGAGTGACATAATTAGAGCTCACCTCTTCTATCTTTACAGGGCCCGTGGGTGGCCCAGGCTTATCAAGAATAATAACAGTAATCTCCTCTGTCGCTGCTCCAATGCTACTGGTGGCTGTGACAGTGTATTTGCCAGAGTCCTCCTTATTTGCATCTTTGATGTACAGCTTAGTGCATGACAATGTGCTGGAAACATTAATTCTTGTTGTCTCTTTAAGAGCTTGTCCATCCTTCTTCCATTCAACCTTGGGAACAGGTCGTCCAATCACTGGAATCTCAATCTTCAAATCCTCACCGTGCTGTAAACTATAAGTGTTAAATTGAATCTTGAATTTGGGTTCAATGGTTATATCTTTAGCAGTGACTGGCGCAGCCAAAGGTCTAGGGTCACTCTTGCCCTTCTCATTGAAGGCTAAGATTCTAAATAGGTACTCATGTCCTGCACTGAGGCCTGTGACAGTGCCTTCACAAGTTTTGCATGTGGCAGCTACCACCCATTCCTCTGAGCCCACAGGCTGCATCTCAATGTAGTAACCAATGATTCTGCTACCTCCATCATGATCTGGCTTCTCCCAGGAGAGTGAAGCAGTTGTTTTTGTCACTTCGGTCAATGTGACCTTACCCACAGGCAGGGGGGGCTCAGATGTTTTTACTGATTCTTCTGTCTCAGCTGGCTGTCCCACACCAAACTCATTCTCTGCTAAGACTCTGAAATAATATATAGTTCCCTCTGTCAGGCCAGTTATACGATAGCTTGTCTTTGTGCACTTGTTGTCCACATTAGAGTAAACCTTCCTTGTGGACTCCCTCTTTTCAACAAGGTAATTCTTGATTCTTGCACCACCATCAATAAGAGGAGGCTCCCAGGTCAGAGTCACACTTTCCCTCTTGATATCTCTTACTGTTAGGTTTAAAGGAGCCCCTGGAGTGTCTAGCACCTTAACGGAAACAAAAGCTGATTTGGTGCCAGCACTATTTTCTAAATTGAGCACGTACTTTCCAGCATCATATTTGTCACAGATTTCAATTGAGAGCTGTGTGTAATCTTCACCAGTCTCAACTTGAACTTTACTGGGTAACTCTCCATCCTCTTTGGCCCAGTTTATCTCAGGAGTAGGACGGCCTTTGAATGGAATGCAGACTCTCATCGAGCCTCCTGCACGGACAACTATTCCCTTCCTGAGCTCTGAATCCAGAATCACTTCTGGAGGGTCAATCTTATCCACAGGTTTGACGACTCCCTGAATCTCAGTGGGCTCACCAACACCCACCTTGTTGATGGCACAAATGCGGACTTTGTATTCTTGGTGTTCAATCAACTTTTTGATAGTAAACTTGGTAGCATTGACTCCACAAGGTGGGGTGCATATGGCCCATTCCTCCTCATCAGCCTTGGTTATTTCCACAGCGTAGCCTTGAATCTCACAGCCACCATCATAGATAGGTCTGTGCCAAGCCAGACTAATGGAGTCTCTAGTAGTGTCTACCACATGGACATTGGTGGGACAGCCTGGCTCGAAGGTGGGGTCACATGCTTTAAGATAGGTTGTCGATGGACTTGGCTGGCCCACTCCAGCTGCATTCTCAGCAGATATCCTGAATTCATATTCATGGTCCTCAGTCAGTCCTGTTACTCTGAAACGCAAGTCTGTCACTCTGCGTTTGTTGCACTTGGTCCACCTCACTCCTGCTCTGTCTCTCTTCTCAACAATGTAGCCAACAATGTCACTGCCTCCTGATGTCTCAGGACGGTTCCAACATACAGTCATAGAATCCCTGGTGATATTTGTGATCTCAAGATCCTGAGGTGCTCCAGGTGGAACAAATGGATTTCTCATGATAACTGGTGCTGATTCAAGCGGCTCACCTGTGCCATATTTGTTGACAGCCATGACTCTGAAGATGTACTCATTTCCCTTCAGTAGTTTTGTAACTTTAAACATGGTAGCTTTACAATCACTGCAGACCACAGTCCATGCCAAGCGGCTAGTTTCTCTTTTCTGAATGATGTAGTGAGAAATGCTGGCACCTCCGTCATGCCTGGGTGGCAGCCACGACAGTGAGCATTTTTCCTCAGTAACATTGCTGATAGTAAGAGGTCCTTCTGAAGGCCCTGGTCTGTCCAGAACCTTCACACTGAAGGGGATAGTCTTACTTCCTGCCACATTTGTGAGAACCAGAGTATACTGTCCACCATCAACTCTGATAGCATCCTTTACAACAAGCAAAGCTTTAAAATCTGTGTTTCTGATCTCCGCTCTTGCTGAGTTTTCAACTTCAAGATTCCCCTTGAACCACTGAGCAGTTGGAATAGGCTTTCCTTCCACACTGGCCTCAAGATTGAATGTCTCTCCTGCATTTATAACAATGGTCTGGTTGTACATAGGATCTGTCTCACTCTTAGGTGGGACAACTTCATCCTTAGCAGTTATGGATCCTGTGCTCTCAGAGGGCTTGCTAACGGCACCTGCAGCATTCTTTGCAATTACTCTGAAGTCATATTTGCTATCTTCTGTGAGGCCAGTAACTGTGAATTTGTGTTCAATGATGTTTGTGAAGCTAGCCTTCATCCATTTTCCTTCCGGAAGATCACGTTTCTCTACTAGATAACCTGTAACTAAACTCCCACCATCGTACGCCGGGGGGTTCCACTTGAGTTTCACTGAGTGCCTGGTCACAATCACAGCCTCAGGACGGCTAGGAGGATCACATGGATCACGGGCAACATAAACCTCAGACACTTTGCTACATTCACCAATGCCAACAATGTTCTCTGCATAGACTCTATACTCATACTCAATGCCTTCTTCGAGTGGAGTAGATTTGAATCTACAATCTTGGATGAGCATTTTGTTTATCTTTGTCCAGAGGATACTGTTCCTTTCTTTTCTTTCCAGATGGTAGCCCAAGATGGCACTGCCACCATCACTTGGGGGTTTATGCCACTCAACTACCATGTAGTCTTTAGTGTGTGAAGAAACAAATGGTGTTCCTGGTGGTCCTGGCTCCTGGAATGGATACTGTGCCACAACAGGCTGTGAATCAATTGCATAGCTCTTTCCATATCTATTTTCAGCATAAATTCTGAACTGGTACTCAGTGCCTGTCTTCAGATTGCTGACTTTTAGAGTGGTTCTAGCCACAGTGGCAGACACAACCGACCAGTTTGTTGTGGTTGTGTCTCTCTTCTCCACCACATAGTTTGAGATTGGACAACCACCTGTGTATGTAGGAGGTTCCCAGTTGAGGGTGATGCTCTCAGCACTGATATCCTCCAACTTTACAGGGCCTGTGGGTGGGCCTGGTTTGTCCAAGGTGATCACCTCTACAGTGGCATCCTTTGAACCAAGGTCATTGGAGACACTGATAGTGTACATACCTCCATCTTCTCTGGTAGCATCCTTTATGGTAAGAGTGGTAGTTTGTGCTGAGTCGGTGACATTGACTCTGGTAGTCTGCTTAAGGGCTATGCCATCTTTGGTCCAGGTGATAATTGGTTTAGGGTGACCAGCGACCGGGACCTCTAACTTGAGGTCATACCCCACCTGGACACTGTAAGAACTTGCCTTGGGTCTAACAGCAGGTTCAATAACAAGGTCCTTTGCTACAACAGAATGAGCCAACTGTCGTGGGTCACTTTTGCCCTTGTCATTTACAGCAACAACTCTGAACTGGTACTCCTCTCCCTTGAGAAGGTTTGTCACTAATGTTTCCAGTGCTTTCACACTAGCACATATAGACCAAGCTTCACTGTCCTTGGGAGCTAGTTCAATTTCATAGTGGGTGATCCTACTACCACCGTCATGCAGAGGCTTTTCCCAAGTTAAAGTTACAGTGCTGTGAGTAACATCAACAACACTGACCTTGCCAGGTGGCTGAGGTTTCTCAGATATCTTAACTGGTTCTATAGTTTTAGCAGGGAGACCCACACCATATTCATTCTCAGCCAATACTCTAAAGAAAAAGATTCCACCCTCTGGAAGAGGTTCAACTTTCCATGACATCTTGTTGCATGTCGTGATGGGAGAGTACACTTTCCTGGTGCTCTCACGCTTTTCAACAATATAGTGCTTAATCTTTGAGCCACCATCCAGATGTGGAGGCTCCCATGTGAGAGTGACAGAATTCTTGGTAATCTCTTTCACCACGAAGTTAGTTGGTGGACTAGGGGAGTCCAGCACTCTGACACTTATGAAGACTGATTTTACTCCACTAGCATTCTCAGCAGTCAGGGTGTACTTGCCACTATCAAATCTGTCAACATTCTCAATGACAAGTGATGCATAGCTGCCTGTATTGTCAATCTGAGCAGTCTCCTTAATCTCACCATCAGCCTTGCCCCATTTCACCTCTGGAGCTGGACGACCCCTTACAGGAACAAACAATCTGAGCGTACTCGCTGCTCTGATGTTGATCATCTTTCTCATATCTGCATCAAGATCAAGATCAGGTGTTTCAAGTTTCTCCTCCAAAAGAATTTTTCCAGGAACATCAGCATGCTCACCAACACCAACCTTGTTGATTGCACACACTCTAAATTGGTACTCATGCTTTTCCAGAAGTTTTTTCACAGTATATTTTGTGTCCATGATTCCAGTTGGTGGAGTACACATAAACCACTCATCAGATGCACCATTACATGTCTCTACAATGTAAGACTGAACCTCGCAGCCACCGTCATAGATGGGTTTGCCCCATGTTAGGGAAACAGTGGATCTAGATGTGTCTACCACCTTGGGGTTGTTTGGTGGACCTGGTTTGAAGACAGGATCCAGTGCTTTGTAGTACACTGTTGGTGCACTAGGCATGCCAACACCTGCAGCATTCTCAGCAGCAACTCTGAATTCATAGCTATGGTTTTCAAGAAGCCCGGTAACTCTAAAGCGCAGCTCACTAATATTGCGCTTGTTGCATCTAGTCCATCGTACACCATCCTTGTCACGTTTCTCAACAATGTATCCCTGGATTGGGCTGCCACCATCATTAGTTGGTCTCTCCCAGGTCACCACCATAGAGTCTTTGGTTATTGTGGAAACTTCCACATTTGTTGGTGGGTTGGGAGTGACAAATGGATTCCTGGCAACCATTGGCTCAGATTCCAGTGGCTCTCCAACTCCATATTTGTTAACAGGAATCACTCTGAAAATATATTCATTACCAGGAAGTAATTTGGTGATCTTCAAGTTCAGTGTCTGAACTTTTGGTTCAACTACAGTCCAAACCAATCTGCTGGTTTCCCTCCTCTCAACAATATAATTGGAAACATCACTTCCTCCATCTTGCAAGGGAGGTTTCCAGGAAATTGAGCATTTTTCATTAGTGACACCATAAATGGATATAGGGCCTTCGGGTGCACCAGGTCTATCTAAAACCTTAACATTAATGTTAACAGATTTCTCTCCTCCAACATTCTTTACTAGAAGTATGTACTGACCTCCATCAACACGGATGGCTTCTTTAACAACAAGACAAGCTGTAAAATCTGTGTTCTTAAGCTCTAAGCGAGCTGCTTCGGTGATCTCCTGGCCCTCTTTCAGCCAATGAATTGTGGGTACAGGTTTACCGTAAACAGCAGCCTCAAGTTTAAATGTCTCTCCAGCATTAACTACCACAGTTTGGGAGTATTTAGCTTCCAAGTCAATTTTGGGTGGATCCACCTCATCCTTGGCAGTGATTGCTCCAGTAGAATCAGATGGCTGGCTAAAAACACCTGCTGCATTTTTGGCAATGACACGGAATTCATAAGTCTGATTCTCAATAAGTCCTGTGACAACAAATTCTGTTTCAGTGATGTTAGTGAAACTGGCCTTCATCCAGCGACCAGCTCCCTCCTTCTTCTCAATAACATAACCTGTGATCTTGATTCCACCATCATATTGGGGTTTTGTCCATCTTAGTGTCACTTGGTTTCGTGTTACAATGACAGCTTCTGGTTTTCCTGGTCTGTCACAAGGATCTCGGGCAACTTGTATTTCACTCACTTTGCTGGCTTTGCTGAGGCCAACAATGTTCTCAGCATAAACTCTGAACTCATATTCAATACCCTCCTCCAGGCCAATAACCTTGAATCTAGTTTCTGGGACAAGTTGTTTGTTCTGTTTCACCCACAATATATTGTTTCTCTCTTTTAGCTCTAAATGGTATCCCAAAATCTTGCTTCCACCATCATTGCTGGGTTTTTCCCATACAACCACCATACTTTCCTTGGTGGTTGACTGAACAGTAACAGAACGTGGTGAACTAGGAACCTCAAAAGGATACTGAGCAACAATAGTATCAGATAACAGGGCTGAAGATTTGCCATATCTGTTCTCTGCAGCAATCCTGAATTGGTACTCAGATCCAGTTTTCAGACGTGCTGCCTTGATAGTGGTTCTGGCTACTGTAGCTGACACAATCTGCCAGTTAGTGGTAGATGTGTCTCTCTTCTCAACGATGTAATTATTGATGGCACAACCGCCATCATACTGAGGTGGATCCCAGGACAGGATCACGCTATCAGCAGTGACCTCATCTAGCTTAATTGGGCCAGTTGGAGGGCCAGGCTTATCTAAAACAATAACACTGATATCTGTAGATGCCTCTCCAGCTGTGTTAGTAAGTTTGACAGTATATGTTCCCACATCATCTTTGCAAGCCTCCTTAATAACCAGGAGAAGATTTTTGTCTGTGGCATCTGCATTCACTCTTGTCGTCTCTTTGAGAGCAACACCATCTTTGAGCCAAGTTGCTGTAGCCTTGGGATGGGCAGCATATGGTACATCTATTTTCAGATCATCCCCTGCTAGCACACTAAATGTGCTGAAAAGAAGTTTGAAGGTTGGTGAGATGACCAGATCCTTGGCAACCACAGGCACATTGAGAGGGCGGGGGTCACTGACTCCCTTTTCATTAATGGCTGAAATACGGAATGTATACTCCTCTCCCTGTGTAAGGCCAGTAACATGAGCTTCATTGCTTTTTACAACCATAACCTGGGTCCACTTCTCACTGCCTTTTCCCTGCATCTCAACTATATAGCCAGTGATTCTGCTTCCACCGTCATGGTCAGGCTTTTCCCAACTTAATGTGACACTTTTGCTGGTAACTTCACGGAGAGACACTTTGCCTGGGGGAAGAGGCCTCTCTGATGCTTTAATTGGTTCAAGAGTCTCTACTGGGAGGCCAATGCCATATTCATTCTCAGCCAAAATTCTAAAGAAGTACATCTTTCCCTCCTCTAGGTCTCCAACTTTCCAACTTGACTTATGGCAGCTGGCACACACAGTTGAATAAGCCTTTCTGGTTGATTCACGCTTCTCCACGATGTAATTGCGGACTCTGGAACCACCATCAATGACAGGAGCATCCCAAGCAAGAGAAACTGAATCTCTAGTGACCTCCCTGACAATCAGATTCTGAGGTGCTCCAGGACTGTCTAGCACTCTGACATTAACAAAGGCTGTCTTACTTCCTGAGGCATTCTCTACAGTCACAATGTATTTACCCCCATCAAATCTGTCAACATTCTCTACCTGAAGAGTGGTGAATGATGAGGTGATTTCAATGTTAGCTTTATCTAGAGATTCCCCATGCTCTCTAGACCATTTTATTTCAGGTGCTGGTCTTCCCTTGATAGGGACAAAAAGTCTGAGTGTGCTGCAGGCTCTGATGCAGACCACCTTACGTAGTTCTGCTCCAAGTTCAATTTCTGGAGGAACTAGTCTGTCTTCAGACTTGGGTGTTCCAGGAACAGCTGCAGGCTCTCCCACTCCTTCACAATTAGTTGCAGAAATATTGATTTTATACTCTTGGTTTTCCCTCAAATTGGTGATGGTGAAAGAAGTGGCAGTCCAACCATTCTTGGGAGTGTGAATTGTCCATTCATCCTCCTCAGGCAGGCAGGTCTCCACTATGTAACCAGTGATTTCTGAACCACCATCATAGACAGGCTTGTTCCATGCAAGTGTGATAGAAGACTTGGTTGTGTCCAGCACTCTGGGGTTCCCTGGAGGTCCAGGTTGGAAGATGGTGTCAATGGCTTTGTAGAATGGACTGGAAGGACTGGGCTGACTTAGCCCAGCATTATTCTCAGCAAGAACTCTGAATTCATATTCATGCCCTGGTGTGAGGCCTGAGACTTTGAATCGCAAGTCAGTTACAGTCCTCTTGTTGCACTTCACCCAGCGCAGGCCAGTTTTGTCCCGTCTTTCAATTATGTATGTGTTTATTCTACTGCCACCATCATGTTCAGGGCGATCCCAGCAGACAACCATAGAGTCCTTGGTGATTATGGTGACTTCAGGCTGCTGTGGTGGGTCACTGGGTACATAGGGGTTGGCACAGATGACAGGTTCCGACTCCACAGGTTCACCCACACCATACTTGTTAACAGCCATAACTCTGAAAATGTATTCATTGCCCTTTAGAAGCTTGGTGACCTTGAACCTATTAGCTTGAAGGTCTGTGGCCACATTTGTCCAAGCCAATCTGCTGGTCTCTCGTCTCTGAATGATAAAGTACTCAATCTTGGCACCACCATCATGTGTTGGATGGAGCCAATTAAGGACACATTTCTCAGCAGTGACATCTGTTACAGTGAGGGAGTTGGGAGGTCCTGGTCTATCTAACACCTTGACATTGTATATGAACTTAGCAAAGCCACCAGGATTGCTGGCAATCAAAGTGAAAGCACCACCATCCCTCCTGAGCGAATCTTTGTTTGTTAAAGTTGTGTGGAACTCGGATGTTTTTATCTCAATTTTGGCTGTATCCTCAAGCTCCTTTCCTTCTTTGGTCCATACCAGAGATGGGATGGGCCTTCCAGTTACACTGGCTTCCAGCTTGAATACCTCTCCTGCCATGACAACAACAGTGCTGCTATATGATGCATCTACATCAAGCCGGGGCTCTTCAATGTCATCTCTGCACAAGATTGCTTCAGATGACTGGGATGGAGCACTAACAGCACCAGCTGAGTTCCTAGCAAACACACGGAATTCATAGGTTGCATCTTCAGTTAGACCACTGACTGTGTAGATAGTTTCCAGAATGTTGTTGAAGTTTGCTTTGAGCCAACGTCCATTGGGCATCTCCCTCCTCTCTACAGTGTATCCAGTAATAGAAAATCCTCCATCTCCCTCTGGCTTGGTCCATGACAAGGTCACTTCATGCCTAGTAATATTTAGTGCTACTGGCCTGCCTGGTGGATCAACTGGGTCCAAAGCATACATGGGCTCAGAGGGTTTGCTGGCTTTGCTGAGACCAGCCATATTTTCAGCAATAACACGGTGTTCATATGCAATTCCATCAATAAGGCCCGTTGATTTAAACAGATTTCCAACAACAAGGGCTTTGCTGATCCTCTGCCACAGAATACTGTTTTTCTCTTTCCTTTCCACATGATAGCCCAGAATGGCACTACCTCCATCAGAGGATGGCTCATTCCAACTAAGGGTCATAGCATCCTTGTTGAAAGAGGTGACCACGGGAGTGCCAGGCTGGCTTGGTACATCAAATGGATAGACAGCTACCACTGGTTCAGAGATAATGCTTGGTCCAATCCCATATCTGTTCTGGGCCTTGATGCGGAACTGATACTGAGTTCCTGTAGTAAGTCTGGCTGCCTTAAATGTGGTGCGGATGACTGTAGCTGCCAGCTCTACCCATGAAGTACCAGTGGTCTCCCGCATCTCAACAATATAGTTGTTAATAGGAACACCTCCATCATTTTCTGGTGGGTCCCAGGACATCAGCACATAATCACATGAAATTTCTTCCAGCTTAATAGGACCAGTTGGAGGTCCAGGAATGTCATGAACCAGGATTGTGATTGTCTCTGTCATTGCCCCCAGCATGTTTTTACCAGTCATAGAATACTGGCCTCCATCTTTCTTTTTTATCTCATTGATGTTGAGAATAGTTGATGTTGGTGTGGTTTCAATGTTGAGTCTTTGTGTCTCCTTGAGCACTGTATCTCCTTTCTTCCATGAAACCACAGGCCTTGGTTTGCCCAACACTGGAATCTCCACCTTCAACCGATCTCCTGCCTTAGCAATGATCGTTTTCTGGTAGACCCCACGCAGGTCAAATGAAGGAGCAGAAGTCTGCTCTTTGATAACAGCTGGTCTGCTCTCACGGGGATCACTCCTGCCTGATGCATTGACTGCCATTATACGGAAGGTATATTCAGCACCCTCAATTAGATCTGTAACAGTATAATCCAGAGCCTTAATGGTGGCCACATGGACCCACTGATCAGTGTCCTTCTTTTGAGCCTCAATGACATACCCAGTGATCAAGCTGCCACCATCATGCAAAGGCTTGGTCCATGCAAGGCTGGCACTATCAGAGGTAACATCGGTGACATACAAATTTTCTGGGGCAGAGGGGGCCTGGGATACCCTGATTGGCTCTGGGGTTTCAGCTGGCTCACCCACACCCAGGTCATTCTCAGCTGAGACACGGAAATAGTAGTAAGCTCCCTCCTTGAGGTCTGGAATCTTGAAGGAACACTTCTGCCATGTGGTGCTAAGCACTGTGTAGGCCTTCTTAGTGGCTGCTCTTTTCTCAATAATGTAGTTACGAATCTTAGAACCACCGTCAATAATGGGAATTTCCCACTGTAGGGTGATGCTGTTCTTCGTGATCTCTCTAGGTTTGAGATTGACTGGTGGTCCCGGTGTATCCAGAACTTTCACATTAACAAACCCAGTCTTCTTTCCAGCAACATTCTCTAGAGAAAGGTGGTATTTTCCAGCATCATATCTTGTGCAGTCAGGAATAACCAGAAGAGTGTACGACTCTGTGTTGTCAATATGTGCACGTGTTTTCAGGTTAGTGTCATCTTTACTCCATGTGACTTCAGGGACAGGACGGCCCTTGATAGGAACAAACATACGGATTGAAGCACGAACTCTAACTACCAGAGTTCTTCTGAGTTCAGCATCCAGCTCAAAGTCTGGCAACATCTCCTGGTCCACCAATTCAGTCACTTTCTCAACCTCTGCAGGCTCGCCTATTCCCTCAGAGTTTACAGCACTAACCCTGAAGTGGTATTTGCCTCCTTTTTGTAGTTTACCAATCACGTATTCTGAAGCTTTCAGTGGGTACTGTGTCTCTGTCTCCCAATCATCATGTCCTTCCTTTTTATATTCAACAATGTAGCCCTCTACTTCAAGACCACCATCATAGTGGGGTCGGCCCCAGGTGAATGTGGCTGAGGTTTTGGTGGTTTCTGTAATTCTAGGGTTGGATGGGGGACCGGGTGGATCTAATAAACACAAAAACAAAATATGGTAACAAAGTTAATATAGGTAATTATGTATTTGACAAAGCTTGATTTGTATTTTCTAACTCTCCTGCATTGCAGTTTTACAGTTTTAAAATACAACTCACATTGCCGTGAGAACATTGCTGTGAGTTTTACTTACACACAATATCTTTTGTCATGACAGGGCGCGATGGTTCACTTGGCTCCCCAAATCCAGCCTTGTTCTCAGCAGTGACTCTAAACTCGTACTCTACTCCCTCACTCAGGCCTTGCACCTTAAACCGCAGGTCAGGGATAGTCCGCTTACAGGCTCTGACCCATCTCAGTCCTTTTCTCTCTTTCCTCTCAACACAGTATCCCCTAATGTCACTTCCCCCATCTCGTACTGGTCTCTTCCATGAAATGGTGACAGCACTCCTACTAACATTATCAATCTCTGGGATTGAGGGCGGACCTGGTGGTGCTGGGGAAACAGAAACAGGAAGGACAAATCAAATCAAATCAAATCAAATCACTTTTATTGTCACATCACATGTGCAGGTACATTGGTACAGCACATGCGAGTGAAATTCTTGTGTGCGAGCTTCACAAGCAACAGAGTTGTGCAAAATACAATAACATAAACAGGCAAAATATATGAATGGCTAAATCTGAAACGAATAAATATGTGTACAATATATAATAGTATATGTAAAAAATTTTTTTTCTGGATTTGTATACTACTATTAGACATGTCTATTAGCTATATTTTTATTTTAAAGGATCTGCAAGATCCTATAGCTAAGTTGCTTTTATTGTTTAATTATTAATACACAGATATAAACCACATAAAAAATATAAACTTACAGAAACTATCAACCATTTTGACTGGAGCAGACTGGGTTGAATCTCCTGTGCCATACTGGTTCACAGCAGACACTCTGAAAATGTATTCATTGCCTTTAATCAGTTTGCTGACTACGTGTCTGCAATCCATGACATTTTCAGCTAGCTTGGTCCACTGTAGCCGGCTGGTTTCTCTCTTCTCAAGGATGTAGGATTTGATAGTAGAGCCTCCATCCTCCTCTGGTGGAAGCCAGGTCAGGGTACACTTTTCGGCTGAAATGTTACTGGCTTCAACTGGGCCTGGAGGTCCAGGAACATCTAAGACCTTCACCTTAACATGTTCTTCCTTAATGCCAAAGGGGTTGCTGGCAGTGATAGTGTACTCCCCTGTGTTCTTCCGACTTGCGTACTTAATAGCCAGAGTAGAGGAGGTTGGGGTACTGGTGATGGTGACAATGTCAGAAGTCTTCAACTCACGTCCTCCCTTGGACCACGCTGCAGTAGGTGGAGGTTTGCCCACAATTTTAGAAGCTGAGATTACAATTGTGTCTCCTGCTCTGATGGCTATACCATCTTTCATTTCTGGGTCAATAGTGATGGTTGGGGGCTCTGTAGAGATGACAAAAAAAGTTGTATTTTGCATTGTAGACAGTTGTTGACATTTTAAACGTTCAACAACTCAAAATTTCAAACTTTTGACAAATATTTTTAAGTCCTAACTGTACATTTATACATAAAAGGGGGGGGGGAATCAATAATCTACAGTCAACTCCAAAACTAGTCAAACTGTTTACTACTTAGCTCACCATATTCATCCTTGCAGGTCAAAAGCGGAGTAGGCTCTGAAGGAATACTGATGGCACCTGCAGCATTCCTAGCTCTGACTCTAAATTCATACTGGGATCCTTCAGTCAGGTCAGTGACGGTAAAAGCACAGCCCTGAATGTTGACATGATTTGCTTTCATCCAGGCCTTACCACTGGCCTCAAGTTTCTCTATGATATAACCAGTAAGCTTGTAGCCACCGTCATATTTGGGAGCTGTCCACATCAGAGTGACTGTGCTCCTGGTGACACTGATTACTTCAGGCTTGCCAGGAGGATCTGACATGACACAAAAGAGAAGACGGTTGTAAAACATTTCAAAAAGAGACATGGTTGCCATAGCTCAGGTAACAAGTACTGTAAACAGTACATAGTTGAATAAGATTAGAGCAAAAAAAAGATTCCAATAACAGTGGACTCACCAATAGGATCCAGAGCAACCACAGCCTCAGTTACTTTGCTAGCCTTTCCCAGGCCAGCCATGTTCATGGCCATTACCCTGAACTCATATTCTAATCCTTCTGTCAGTCCAGTGACTCTACATTCTTTTACTCTCAGAGGAGTCTTACTCGCCCGTTTCCACATCAGACTGTTCTTTTCCTTATACTCTATGTGATATCCTAGGGAAAACACAAAATTACTTGATCAGACTGATTGTTATTTGCTGTTTGCCCATACTTAGCATGTACATTGATCACTGTTTGTTACCAGTAACTGGAGCACCACCAGTGTCCTTTGGATCAACCCAAGTCAGGATGGCTGATTCATGCCTGATGCTCACAATTTCTGGTGGAGCAGGTGCCCCGGGAACATCTGGAGGAAGAAGAGAAAGCGAGAGGAAGACATTATTAATATGTGTAATAAAATCAGTTCAGTATAATGCAGATGGTGTCATTACACGAGAAAGACTGATTTAAAAAATCCCTAAACAAAGCTATAGTTTCATTTCATTTTCTAGTATTTTAAAAGTATATTTGTAAAACAAATACATCAGGTCTTATAATGAGCACTAAATGTTATTACTAGAGATAATTTTGCCCTTTTTAAAAAAAATTTAGAGACAATGTCTTGACAAGACAAAAAGATCTGAAGTATAATCAGTTATAAATTAACAGTGGTAGTAGACAATGGCCATACTTACTGAAAGGATGCTGGGCAACGACTGGGTCAGACCTCAGATGTTCTCCAACCCCATACTTGTTCTCAGCAAACACTCTAAAGATGTATTCTATCCCGTCATGGAGTCTGATCACTCTCATGGTGGTCTTCTGGATGGCAGAAGCCACTGTAGTCCACTTGTTATCTGTTGTTCTCCTCTTCTCCACAATGTAATTAGACACCTCTGCACCACCATCATCTTTGGGTGGTCCCCACTCTAGTGTGATGGCATCGGCAGTTATCTCATCAAACGTAATGGGTCCAGTGCAGATACCGGGTTTGCCAACCACCTTCAGCTGGAACTTGCAGTCCTTTGAGCCAGCACTGTTCCTGACATTTATAGTGTAGGTGTCAGCATCTCCTCTCTGGCAGTCTCTAATCAGTAAGGTGGTGATGCCCTGAGATGCTTCAACACACATCCGGCCAGTATCACCCACTCCCATATCGCCCTTCTTCCAGGTAGCAGTGGGGTTTGGAACTCCAGTGATGGGGATGTTAATGCGTGTTGTGCTGCCCTCCTTAACTACACAGCAGCCATCGTGCAGATCACTTAAGTTGCAGTTGGGTAGCACTGAAGTTCAAAAGGATAATCATTATTAAAAAGTTAAACATTATAATTTTAGTATAACTAAGAATAGCATGAAGGCATTTTTACCAAATTGGTCCTTTGCAACAGCAGTGAGCTCAGTGGGTGGTCCCTCTCCAGACTCGTTGAGTGCCTTGACCCTGAAAGAATACTCCTTGCCTTCTGTCAGTTCTCCAATAGTGTGTGAGGTATTCTTGCCTTTCAGGATCTGCTTCCACTTCTCCTCGCCTTCACCCTGCTCCAAGATGTATGCAGTAATAAAACTTCCACCATCATTGATTGGCTTCTTCCAGGACAGGGTGATAGAGTTCTTTGTAGTCTTCTGAGCTTTGAAGTTTGTCACTGGACCAGGTTGCTCTGCACAGGAAGGACAAATGGACGAAGGTTGAACGTTTGTGTTTTTTTAGCTACATATATAGTGTCTTTCTTTGAGCTCATGAATGCAGTGGCTATACAGCATGAGTATATTTAAATTTAAGTATCAAATATCTTGTAAGTACCAGAGGCCCTGATGCTGCCTGGGGTCTCACAGCCTTCTCCAATGCCGTATGCATTTTCAGCTAGAACTCTGAAGCAGTAGGCCTGTCCTGCCTCCAGGTTGGTGATCCTGAAGGAAATCTTAGGACAATCTGCTGACACACAGGTCCAGGCCTTCCTCTCAGCCAAACGTTTCTCTACGATGTAGTTCTTAACTGGACTACCACCATCAATCAGTGGGGCATCCCAGGTGATGCAGGCATGGGTTCTGGAGGTTTCCTTCACAGTCAGGTTTAAGGGTGGGCCCGGAGAATCTAAGTGGGCAAGAGAAGCAATTTCTTTGCCTTATAGCTTTCAGAAAGTTATACAAGCATGAGTACAAATGCATGTCTGAAGTGAAAACACACATTAGGCCTATGTGTGCACTCTATATTTATTAAAAAAAAAACATTTTCTTTCTTCATGCTGATATTTCTGATATATCTTATATAATCATATATATGTTCTACTTTTTTTACACATTTTAAGGTGAAAACTAGGTTCGACTCCATTTAATACATTTAATGTTTAATTTTTAAAACCACCATTTCAAGAATTGTATTTCAGCTCGATGCAGGTTAAGAAAAACCTCTTGATAGATTTGAACTATAAATCAGTGAAAAGGTTTTTCACTAACTTGGTTTCATTTACATATCTACATTGCATGTGACAGTACAACTCACTGGAGTGTGTATACTCAACATTTTATATGACAGAAATTCTTACCAAGGACCTTTACTACGATGGTGTAGCTCTTAGAGCCGCTGCTGTTCTCCAGTGACAGAACATATTTGCCAGAATCACATCTGTTAACATCCTCAATCATCAGTAGGGTGTCCCAGTCCGATGTCTTGATCAGTAGTCCTTGCCTTTCCTTCAAATTAGCATCAACTTTAGTCCATGTCACCTTCGGTGCTGGGCGTCCTCTCAGTGGTACATAGAGCCTCATGGTTACTCCAGCTCGCAGAACCAAAGCTTTTCTCAGGTCAGCGTCAAGCTCAGCATCAGGAGCAACTGGAGGAAACAAAGGGAGGGTCATTAACAGTGTTGGAAAAGTTACTTTGAAAAGGTAATTAATTATAGTTACTAGTTACTTCTTCAAAAAAGTAATTGAGTTAGTAACTGAGTTACAAGATTCTAAAAGTAACAATTACTTGAAAAGTAACTATTGTGTTACTTTAAAAAAATCCAGGGTATAATTGGCCATTTTAACCACTTTTGATGTTTCCTCCACATTTCACCTTTAAAAACTATTTACTTTGTTTGGTCTCATCCTTTTCAGCACAACCTCACGTGTCTGAATTTACAGTCATGTTTTCATTTTGACAAACTGTATTAACACAATTGATCTAAAATCAGACAAAAAACATAAAATCTGAGTAGAAAAAGTTATATTTTTACTGTAACAACCACAAACATGTTTAATGAATCATATTTCATAACTTTAAATGCAAATATAAATTGTCAATGTTAAAATCATATGCACATGTTTTACAAACAACAAAGTTATTTGCACCCATTTACCTTTTACCCTCTTTTTAATAACCATTTCAAACTATTTACAGAACAATCAGCTGTTCTTCAATAAGATGCCACAAATTATTTGTGCCACTGCAAAAACATAATTTCTGTCCACTATAAAGGAGAACATCACAGCCTGATACCTGCAGGTCTGACAGCAGCAGGTGTATCACTCCTATTTTACCTGGAGACAGCAGTCGCCTCATTGTTCTGACACACAACACAAAACTAAACACTAACTACACAAGACAACACATTAACTACACACTCCAAACACGCTAAACATCACAAATCTCTCACATCTCAAAACTCTCTCTCTCTCTCTCTCTCTCGCCGTCACTCTTAAAACTTCCGCCTCTTCCTAAACAACCAAATGTCATGTTGCCATATCATTTTTTCATTGGTCCACATGGTGCATTTTCCCACCAACACAAACGGGCAGTTTTTGTTTTGTTTTTCTTATTGTTTGCTCATAAGCAGAGAGTGTTCGCTGTGCTGTCCTTAGACAGTAAACGTGACGAAAGTATTGAGGAAAAAACGCTGTGTATATATAGTTTATCATGACTCTGGTTTTACGTGGCCTTGTCACCTTGTTGCTTTGTCTTTAAGTGGTCATGTGATTGACCACGACTACTTTATTCTTCCTCAGTCAAACAGCAGCACTCATGCCATTGTTTTGCCCCCTGTGCTCCAGGTGTTGTGCCAGACAGTGATCGTGATCGCCGTCCGCGGGAGCGCAGCTGCTTAAAGCTGCAGCGTCCAGATTACTTACAGCTACTTCCTGCAGCTGATATAAGATGCGGTAAACTGAACACAGCTTCAACCGTCTGTTTGTTGAAATAGTAACGGACCGCATTTTCTTGTTAGTAACGGTAACGGCGTTGTAACGATAGGAATAGTAATTAGTTAGATTACTCGTTACTGAAAAAAGTAATGCCGTTAGTAACGCCGTTACTTGTAACGCCGTTATTCCCATCACTGGTCATTAATCACAGTGACTAACTTAACTGTTATGTCGTCTGTTAGTTGCCATTATTTCTTCTATTAATCTGTCTTGCCCATTTGGCAGTATTCTCTTTTCACAGTGCTAATTTGTCCTCCTGAAAATATTAAGTGTTAATTTTGGCTAATACCAAGAAAGTCTTAGTTTATCAAGTTCACCATGAATGATACTAATTATTGACAATATGTTTAATTAATAAAGTTAATTCGCTAGCGGAAACAAGTAATATAATATATAGATTAAAAAGAGAACCACAAAGGCCAGACCAGCAATTTCAATTACGCTAGCAAATTGCTGGTTGGTCAAATTTTTCTAATAGTTGGACTTGATATGAGAAATTCTATGTTGGATTAGGTAAATGGTTATTTCATTTTCTTCTATTACCACTGAGCCAGTTAGTAGTCATACAATCCGATCTCCATAATGTCATATGCATTAAAGTTATTTAATGAAATGGAGTTCCTCTTTCACAGTGATACACTGTGATATAGTAATGAGAGATAAGGTGTACTACTGTATTTGCTGACACAGTCTCTCCTTCAAAGCCAAGCTAACTTGATTGATTTTTATATTGCCTCTTGATTTAATTCTTTTTTCTTTTAGAGATTCAGCAATAGCCACACGTATTCATAACAATGATTTAGACATAAGCTGTTGATCTCCAGTGGAAACACCCCACAGAAAACCATTAAATTAAACCAGTAAACTAAACAATTTTCCTTTTGGAAATTATTTATCTAAATAGTGTTGAATCAGAGACAGCTGGGAACATACTTAGAATATCCTTAGGCATGTAGTTTCCAGGCACCTCGCTGGGCTCACTGTAGCCAATCTTGTTAACAGCCGTGACTCTGAACTGGTACTCAGTGTTGTCCATCAGGCCTGTCAGCAGGAATTTCGTGGCCTGGAGTTTCTTCGGCACATTGCATCTTGTCCAGCTCTCTGCATCAACTCGCTTGCACTCAACCAAGTATCCAATGATCTCACAGCCACCATCGTATGCTGGTTTGGTCCAGCTAAGGCTAACTGACGTCTTGGTAGAGTCCACCACCTTGGGGAAGGCAGGTGGCCCGGGAGGATCTAAATAATTATTTATGAATAATTAGTTGTCTGAAGCGTTTTACTTTCATTTAGAAAGTGTGTTTTAAAGCAGATACTCACAGACAGGGTCAACAGCCAGGGCACCATTTGAAGCGTCGCTGGGTTTCCCAAGACCAGCCTTGTTTATAGCAATTACTCTGAACTCATATTCAGAGCCCTCAGTCAGTTGAATGGCTTTGATGGTCCTATCAATGACTGGTCGGCGGTTAACCTTAGCCCAGCTCAGCTCAGTGGCCTCACGTTTCTCCACCATGTAGCCAAGGATGGGAGACTTGCCATCATTGGCTGGGGCCTTCCAGCTGACTGTCATGGAGTTCTGTGTGATGTTGGTGATGACAGGTGGCTCACATGGACCAGGAACATCTGACACAACAGATAATGTTTTAACTCTCTCCCATTAGTATCTGTCTTTATTTTTGGTCATCATTAAGCAAGATGGGCTACACCAACTTTGATCAACATGGTGTTATAAAGGAATAAAAAAACTTACACATTAGCCATGTCACACAATTCACAATTTGAAAAATTGAATTTAAGCAAAAAAATGTCAAGATATATATCAAATCACAGTAATTTTAATGATTTAAACATGGTCAAGTTAATATGAGACTTTATGCAGTCAGTAAAACATGCATGCTTTCATTTTTTCATTTTATTCTCCTCAAGTAGAATACAGTGAGTTTTCTTACCATACGGATTCTTGACCGCGACTGCATCAGTCATAATGGGATCTCCCACACCATACTGGTTCTCAGCACTGACTCGGAACTGATATTCGTGTCCTTCAATAAGTTTCTCCACTGAACAGTCAGTGATGTGTCCATGGATGTTTGAGGTGACCAATGCCCAGTTGGCCCTGCTGGTCTCACGCTTCTCAATGATGTAGTTAGTGATTTCAGAACCGCCATCTGCAAGTGGTGGCACCCATCGCAGCTTAACACGGTCAGCAAACACCTTAGAAATTTTCACTGAGGCTGGAGGGCCTGGTTTGTCTGTGGTAGAAAAAACACAAGGATAAGCTTTTTTCTCTCAAAACATGAAACGCTAGCTTAAGCACTACAATAAAATGAACTAACATAACTTTAGCTTACCGAGTACTTTGACCTTTATGGTGGCGTACTTGGTGCCATTGACATTTTCAGCTGTGATAGTGTAGTCCCCAGTCTCTTTCCTGGTGACAGAGTATAGCTCCAGCAGATGAAGATGTTTCTTTTGGGACATCTTCATTCCCTCAGCAAGGACCAGAGGTACTCCATCCTTCTTCCAGCTCACTTTGGGAAGTGGTTTGCCAAAGACCTCAGAATCCAGGAAGACATTTTCTCCAGCTTTCACCACAATCAGGTTCTTCATGTTAACACCTAATTCCACACGAGGAGCAACTGCATAGAAGGGGAAAAAACCCCTCATGATTATTTGTATATGACTGTATTTGTGTATCACTTTCGTTACTATGCAGAGTTGTACCATTCTCTGCGATGACAGGAATAGGGTCAGACAGCTCAGATGGAAGGCTGCTGTTAATTGCGGTCTTGGCGATGACTCTAAACTGGTATTGTTGACCCTCCTGTAGGTTAGTCACCACATAGTTCTCTGTCTGGATGTTCATGCAGTTGGCATTGCAGCGAGTCCACTTCTCTTCTGGAAGCTTTGTATATTCCACGTAGTAGCCAATCAACTTGCTGCCACCATCATGCTTTGGACGGCTCCACACTAATGATACAGTGCTCTTGGTCACATCCATGGGCTCGGGTTTTCCTGGTGGGTCTAGATAGAAACAAAAAACCCCACAAATGAACAGTTGTAGACGATACAGTTTAAATAACAAAGAATGAACTTGAATTCAAAAGAGTGCAAATATATATAGCAATATATCCTGAAATTAAAAAGAAAATATATTAACCAGAAAAAGTAGAATTTGAATCATTCTGATATGAGTCAAAGACGATTGTGGGTGGGGAGTATTGTGTAGGTGATTTTGACATGGAATAATTAAACTTCTGATTTTATCATTGAATTGCAGCATCTGTAATCATTTAATTGCTTTCTCCTCAGTTTTTGTGGGTATTAAATCAAATACAGCATGTTTATTTAAAGGAAGGGTTCCCTAGCTTTACTGTTATATACTTTACTATAATACTGTTGAGTTGACATTGATTGATTGATAATTTTAAAAAAAGTGTAACTGATTGATCAACTGATAGAAAGAAAAATAGAATTCACCACTTTAATGTTAGGGCTAAAATGGGCTTCTGTATTTCAGATGTGTTTGGTTAGTTAACTTGTAACGGAAGTAGGTATTTTAAAAATAAATTTCCTTATCTTTTTGTTTGACATGTATTAAAGGGCCTGGGGCTGCTGAACTGAATCACTATTAAATATTTAGCCTTGGTACATGGAGCACGTTATCTAACAGGGGAGATACATTTTTATTCCGTGATTAAAAAGAATTTTTAAAAAATCAAATGTTTGCTAGCTTCAACAAACTGATCGGGAAATGTTAAAAACAACAGAGGGCATACATAAAATGATCTATATGATATTTTTTCCAGTTAATAAAAACATGAATGACATAAAAGTGCAGTTGTGTTGTGAAGAGCTCTTTGAATTTAAAGTTGTCATTTTTGTGCTATTGGTTTTAACTGAAATTTATCAACAATACGGTGAAATGGTGAGAAAAATTATGATGTTTTTCTAGTTATAAGAAGTGTTCATACCGACAGCAGTCCTGGCAGTGATGAAGTCTGTCTGTTTACAAGGTTTGCCCTGTCCGGCCTGGTTTTGTGCTGACACCCTGAAGGTGTACTCCAGGCCATCGATCAGGCCTGTGCAGGTGTACTGAGTGGCTTTGACCAGAGTCTCATTAGCCTTCACCCACAGAAGGCTATTCCTCTCCTTCTTTTCAATGCAATATCCACTGATGGGGCTCCCACCATCAGAGCTGGGACGCTCCCATGATAGGATGACGAAATCCTTGTTGATCTTGTTTATCTGCAGGTTTCTGGGTTCACTCGGAGGATCTTTGGGGAAAAAAAACATTAACACATAATGTTATTCTTGTAATGTTGGGAAGCTATGATAGATATTAGAATACAAATGCTCACCAAATGGATATCTGGCAATCATCTTCTCAGAGTAGGTAGGCCCAGAGACGCCAAACCTGTTTTCAGCACGAACACGGAAGCTGTACTCTTTGCCAGGTGTCAGTTTGGTCATTCTGAAGCTCGTCTTTGTGCAAGATGTAGAAACAGTGATCCAATCACCCTGGCTAACATCACACTTCTCTACAATGTAGTTGGTGATGTTGCTACCACCATCCTCCTGTGGCGAGTTCCAGAGCAGTGTGCACGCATCCATGTCCAGTTCAGTGATCTCCAAAGGAGCTTCAGGGGGTCCAGGGATGTCTGAGACACAGACAGCACACATGTTGATAATGGAAGGCAGGGCAAAGCACTGCTGATGTGTTTACAAGAACCAGCGGTCTAAAAAGTCTCCGTTCTAACTTACCCATGACGATGACTTTGAGGATCTGATTAATCTTGGCAGTACTGTTCTCAGCTGACAGGCTGTAGTAACCACTATCCTTTCTTGTTACATTCTTTATAATAAGTGAGGTAGTTGTCAGCGTCTTTACAATGGACAGGCGATCAGAGGTTAGCACATCCTCATTGCCCTGCTTCCACTTGCAGACAGGAGCAGGTTTACCTGCCACAATAGCCTCAATCGTCATCTTGGATCCAGCTCTGACTGTCACAATGTCAGGCATGATTATCTTCGGAGCCACTGAAAGGAAGACAAAATATCAATAGTTACTTCTGTATTTCATGATGATTTAAACTTTTTGATTGACCTACATAAATGACAGTGTCTCAGTTACTATTATCCATACTAGTATGAGGAAATGTTTAAACTTGTCTACTTACTGAGCTGCTCCTTAACTTCAAACATTCCCTCAGCCTCTCGAGCCAAACTGACTCCCACTGAGTTCCTAGCAGCCACTCTGAACTTATACTTCTTTCCTTCTTTCAGACCAACTACCACGATAGTCAGGTCTTTGACCACAGAATATGGTGTCCATTTGTCCTCAGGTGCACCCTCCTCCTGGTAATCCACCACATAACCATTGATTTTGGCACCTCCATCCCTGAGTGGTTTTAGCCAGCCCAGTGTAGCACTATTCTTGGTGATCTCTAACACGTCCATCTTCTTTGGAGGGTCTGGCTCACCTGAATCCAAAACAAAGCAGGGATTAGGAACAATTAACTAAACAGACTAAATTCAGAGTCAGAAGAACACGGAACTTACTGATTGGGTCAACAGCCAAGTAGGACCTGGGTGAGTCCTGAGGAACTCCAATGCCATACTTGTTGCAGGCCATGACTCTGAAGTAATACTCAATGCCAGGTGTAAGGTTGGTGACCTTGAAGCTAGTCTTCTTCAGGTCCTCTGTGCACTTGGTCCAGGTCTTCCTATCAACCTCTCGTTTCTCCACAACGTAATTGAGGATGGGGCTGCCTCCGTCATTCTCTGGTGGCAACCAGGAGAGTTGAGCTGTTGTTTTGGTGATGTCAGTGGCATCCAGGCTGCCAACTGGACCAGGTGTGTCTGTGGACAAAATTTTTAAATCAAAGACATGACAGCCTCCTCATTAGTGACCAGTCTTTTTAAACGGGTTTAAAAGTTATTAAAAGAAAATACACCATTTGACATTCATTTTTTGTTTCTCACCAAGGACTTTGACACGGACAAATATTGCTTTCTCTCCAGCTGAGTTGGACAGAGTGAGTGAATATTTTCCAGAATCCTCTCTGGTGCTCTCAGGGATAACAAGGAAGGACATGGTGTCAACCTGGTCCACGTGACCTCGGCGGATTACATTGTCCACACCCAACCGCTTCCACGTAACCTTGGGGGCAGGCCTTCCTCTGATCACGGCGAAAAGCCTTATAGGACAACCAGCCCTCACAGAAAGGCCTTTCCTCAGACTGGCATCCAGCTCAATTTCTGGAGCCTCTGTTTTACATGAAAAACAAATGAATGTTTAGTGTCATCAGCTTTGGAAAATTTACAAGACTACTGTACTATAAAACATTTATTGAGGCACGGAATCTGATGACTTCTTACCCAGGATCTCCTTGGGAGACACTGCCTCCTTCAAATAAGCATGGCGTCCCCAGCCCACCTGGTTTTGGGCTGACACCTTGAACTCATACTCCTGCTTTTCATCAAGCTGGCCAATAGTAAATTCTGTGAGCACCAGTGGTCCATGAGTATCAATTCTCTTCCAGCCCACTGTGGGATTCTCAGGGTCGGCCTCACTTTTCAGCCTCATGTCCAAGCTATAGCCAATAATGGGGGCGCCACCGTCATAGACAGGTTTAGACCAGGACAGAGTGATAGAGGTTTTTGTGCTGTCGGCCACCTTCAGGGCTGCAGGGGGACCAGGTGGCTCTGTGGGTGGAGACAGTGAAACAAAACTTATTATGAATGCAGAAATAAAAGACAAAGCTTGCCAAATCTTAAACCCCATTGTCTGGCATTTTACACGTTCTTCAGCTCTACCACAAAAAAACAAAACAAAACAACCCCCCCACTTGAACTTCTTAATAGTAAAGTTGTGACAGCAAACTCACCAATAGGATCTTTGGCTGCAACTGGTCTGCAGGGTTTACTGGGATCTCCCAGACCGACATCATTCTCAGCTCTCACTCTGAACTGGTACTCATGGTTTGGAATCAGGTTGGTTACTTTCATGCGTCTCTCAGAGATTGGGCTCTTAGTGCAGGGCACCCAGCGCACTGCCCTCTTCTCCTTCCTTTCAAGGATGTAGCCAGTGATTGACTTTCCTCCATCATTCTCAGGAGGAGCCCAGACCACAGTCATCTCATCTTTGCTCACCTTTAATCACAACCAATTATTATAGCTATGTTAATTACTATGTTATAAAAGCTTGAAGATGTTGAAATGTTTTCCACGAGACACAATTTGAAATAAAACCGAGTAGAGAGTATACAAAAATTTACCTTGGTGACTTCAGGGGCATCAGGGGGTCCAGGTTTGTTGAACTGAGTCTTGACAGTTATAGGCTTACTCTCCATGGCAGGGCCAGTTCCCATCTTGTTTTCTGCCCGCACTCTGAATATGTATTCATTGCCCTCCACCAAACGAGTGACGTTGCAGTATGGTGTGACCACAGAGGCTGAATATGTGGACCAAACCATCCTCCTGGTTTCACATTTCTCTAGAATGTAGCTGTCCACCTCACAACCTCCATCATCCTCTGGAGCATCCCAAACCACTCTGCACTTGTCAGCTCCAATGCCAGTAATCCTCAGGTCTCTCACTGGGCCGGGAACATCCAGGACATTAACATTGGCATATGCTGTGAAAGTCCCACCCGAGTTGGTGGCAGTGATAATGTATTTTCCTGTGTCACTACGCTTGGACTTAGTCATCAGAAATTTTGAGTAGTCTGGGCCAGTTTCATAGCTTATTCTGGGATTGTCTCCAGTAGCCTTATCTTTCATCCATTTAACCTCAGGCTGGGGCTTTCCTCTCAGAGCAGCCTCCATCCTGACTGACTCTCCAGCTTTTACTGTCAGTGTTCCAGCCAACTTCAGGTCAATGACAGGCTTCTGGATCTCCTCCCTCACCAGAATATCTGCAAGTTTTACCCAGGCACTCTCACCTCCTTCACTGACAGTCTGCACTCTGGATAACAAATTGTAAAAATAAAGGTAAATAAAGGTAGATAGCTGGATAACCCTTACAGAACACAATTTCTGATCAGATAAACACCCAACAAAACAATCAGTAATTACAAATTAGAAATGAAGTAACCTACCTGAAGGTGTACGTCTGATTTTCCACACATTTATCAGCCAAAAAGAAGGTGTCTGTGAGAGTAGTGGTGTTGAGTTTTTCCCACTCCTCCGCATCTTTAGTTTTACACTCCAGGTTGTAGGAGAGATGGGGGCTTCCACCATCATAGTCAGGCTTCCGCCACCTCAAATTGACATAGTTCTTACCAATGTCAATTGCTCTGAAGTTCTCAGGCTCGCCGGGCTTGTCAATAGGGTCAATGGCCAATGTAGGAGTTTTGATCTCCACGGAGGGTCCTGGTCCTATTTTGTTCTCAGCACAGACACGGAACAGGTACTCATGGCCTTCCATCAGCTTTGCCTTGATCTTACGATTAGTGCAGTGGGAAGAGATCATAGACCACATGCTAATACTAGGCTCTCTGCACTCCACAATGTAGTTGGTGATCTCGGATCCACCATTGTCCTTAGGGCTCTCCCAGTTGATCATGCATGAGCCCTTAGTGACATAGGTCACATTCAGATTCTGGCAGTGGCTGGGTCGGTCTAGAACATTAACTGTGATGGTGCGGGAAGCCTCACCACCTTCATTTGAAGCTTTCAGAATATATTTGCCATGGTCATTCCTTGTAGCTTCCTTGATCTTTAGGTGGACTAAAGGAAGATTCTGCAGGATGGTAACACGTTTGCTGTTCTCTAGAATAGTCTCTTCTTTTGACCAAAAAACTTCAGGATCAGGGCGAGCCTTGATGTAACCAATGATGTTGATGTTGTGTCCAACACGCACAGTAACACAATCTCGACAAGTGGCCTCCATCTCAATCTCTGGAGGTATAAGAATATCCTGAGCAGTGATTGATTCTGGGATTTCTCTTGGCTCCCCGTCTCCAATCATGTTTGAAGCAAAGACTCTGAATCTATAGGTCACACCCTCTTCCAGACCCTTCACCCTGTAGGCACACTGCTTGATCAAGTCATCCAGGTTGACTTTTTTCCATTCTTCAGCGCTAGCTTTCTTCATCTCCACAGTGTAACCAAGGATTGGGCTGCCTCCATCTTTGGTAGGTTTGGTCCACACCAGGTCAGCAGTGGCCCTGCTGTAATCTTTAACTTTAGGATTGACAGGGGGACTCGGGACAGTGATGGGCCTGCAGGGCTTGCAGGGGTCGGAGACGGGGGAGGGGCCACTAAATCCAGCAATATTTTCAGCAAACACTCTGAACTCATACTCGCTGCCCTCGTAGAGGCCCAGGACTCGGTACCTCAGGTCCTTGCAAGGTGTCTTGTTGACACGGATCCACTTTCCTCCCTTGTGTCTGCGCTCAATGATGTAGCCAGTGATCTGACTGCCACCATCAGTTAGGGGCATAGTCCAGCCAAGTGTAACAGCATCCTCTGAGGTATCATAGGATTGTGGCTTACCAGGTGCACTAGGGGGCATGAATGAGTGCTCAGCAACAGTGGGCTTGCTCTCCAGAGGAGCACCAATGCCCATCTTGTTCTCAGCACGAATGCGGACTACATATTCTACTCCTTTCTGAAGGCGAGCGATCCGGAGCTGCGTTGCAAGACTACCAGAACTCACACCTCCCCATGTCTCTTTGTTGGACTCTCTTTTCTCCACAATGTAATTGGTTATAGGGCTCCCACCATCATCTTTAGGAGGACGCCATTCAATTGTCATGGAATCTGGCATGACCTCCAATATGTTGACAGGTCCAATCGGAGCAGCTGGAACATCGAGTACAGTGACATTTAAGGCCACCGTCTTGGTTCCTGCTGGGTTGGACACAGTGAGCAGGTAGGTTCCAGTGTGGTTTCTGGTGCACTCATTAATGGTGAGAATAGTGGAGAAATTATCAGTGTCAATCTTAATGTTGCCCTGGCTGGTGATCTCCTCTCCTTCGATGGACCACTTGGCAGTTGGGACAGGGATTCCTCTCATTATAGCTGGCAGTCTGATGGTAGTCCCGGCCTTCACAATGATGCCTTCAGTGAGTTTAACATCAACTTCAACAATTGGGGGCACTGTGCAAAAAGAGGTCACCTCACATTACTAGACTCATATGAAACAAATATGAAACAAAGTTAAATTATTCAAACTTTACCAGTTTACCAGCCTTATCAACAGTTTCTTTTTTTCATTAAGATCATCTGCCTCCTCTAATTCTAAGTACTCACTCGAGACACTATCACAGAACACACATCTGCACCACAATTCCTACACTATTAAGTAAATATCTAATTTCAGGTGAAAACAAACAACTGGAACACTAATTTCATGCTATTAGTTATATGTGAAATCCAATAGGGGTCATGCAAATACTGTCTTCTGCCCTACCTAGTTTCTCCTGGCAGAGGATAGGCACTGTGGTATCAGGTCTGCTGAGGCCAATGGCATTCTCAGCCCTCACTCTGAAGCGGTAGGTTTTTCCTTCCTCCAGACCAGTCACATGACTCTCAGGGATGCTGACAGTTTTCCATTCATACCACTCTTTCTCTCCCTCTTCCTGGTACTCAACCAGAAAGCCTATGATTTCACTTCCTCCATTGCGATCAGGCCAGTTCCATGCTAACCATACCTCAGTCTTGTCCACATCAACATGATGCAGGTCTTTGGGAGGACCAGGAGGGACTGGAGGGATGAAAGCAAAATGAGAGCGATTCAGGCTTCAACTACTCACTCTTTGTGCAACATAGTTTTCTTTGGTGCTTAAGGAAATCTATTTTCAGTATCCCAGAAAGTTGATTCTATTCATAATCTGGGAATAGCATCGCCAGAAAACCCTACGCCAGGTAAGATTTTGGATGATTAAGCAAGCATCTGTGGAATTTTCCAACACCAAAATAATATAGATGAATTTGAAGTCACTGTGTTGTTACTCACAGAGTGGGTTCATTGCCTTGATGGCCTTTGGTGTCTCGACATATTCGCTGCGGCCGAACTGGTTTTCAGCGGCAACTCTAAACGAGTAGGACGTGCCCTCCATCAGGTGCTTCAACATCATACTGCGTTTCTTTGATGTAGAGCAGACAGGGACCCACTGAGTGGAAGCTGTGTCTTTCTTCTCTACCACAAAGTTAGTGATGCGAGTACCACCATTATCCTCTGGATCTTTCCAGGACAGGTAGGCAGAGTCACTCCTGACATCAGACACACGGAGGTGCTGGACAGGACCAGGTTTGTCTGAAGAAACACACAAAGAACATCACTAAAGTCTGATCCTTCATTAGGGGAAGACACAAAAATGAAACTGACTTTGTATCACAGGGGTGATGGCTCACAAAAATAAAATGTGCTTAATCACAGTCACTTTTTCAAAATTAAAAACCACACAGATGATTCAGCTCCAGATGTGTCCCTTCAAACCACCACTGAATTTTAGTTAATAATCCAATTCTACAAATAATTCCGTACTTACCAAGAACTAGCACAGTGCAGGTGACAGTCTTGGTTCCTGCTGGATTCTCCACAGTTAGGGTGTAATCTCCACAGTCACCACGATGGCAGAACCTCATCTCCAGCTTGGTGCCTGTCTGGTTGGTTTCGATATCTGCCCGAGGGGGAACTTCTGCGTCATTCTTCTTCCAGGTGACAGTGGGAAATGGGACACCTTTGATGCCAGCTATCAGAGCAATATGAGTGCCAGCCATGGCTTTAATTTCTCGGGTCATTCCGGCATCCAGAATCAACTCTGGAGGCTCTGAAAGATGTAGAAGAAGGAAGTGAGAGAATTAATGACTACAAACACTAGAGTACCTCAACACACATATGTAGCATTATGTAGCATTCTATGATACTGAAATACCAACTCACCAAGTCTGTCCTGTACTCTAATCGGCTCAGTAAGGTTGGCTGGGTTGGACTCCCCAGCAGCGTTGACAGCCATGACTCTGAAGCGGTACAAAACACCATCTTCCAAGTTGATAACCTTGAACTTGGTTTCTTTGCAGGAGTCTGGAGTCTGGTTCACCTGTTGTCCAAATTGACAAAATTCAGTGAAATAAAAAAGAAAGAAAGACAGAAAGAAAGAAAGAAAGAAAGAAAGAAAGAAAGAAAGAAAGAAAGAACATTGGAATTGAAATGAAGAAATTAAAAGGTTAAATGTAGTTGTAGGGGTTGTCTACATGTTATATCTCTCGCCTCAATGGCTCAAGGTAACTTCCTCACCTTGAGCCATTCCTCCTTTCCAGCTGCCTGGAACTCCAGCAAGTATCCAAAGATTTTTCCTCTGCCAGTGTCGGTGGGTGGCTCCCATGACAGGGTAACTGACTCTTTGGTAAAGTCGATAGCCTTTAGATTCACTGGCGGACTAGGTTTCACTAGGGAAAAGAAGAAGGAATATTCTTGTGCTGCATTTACATCCACTAATAATAACATGGAGTGTAATTGTAAGAGAACAACTCACCAATGGGATCTTTGGCAAAGACCGGTTTAGATGGTGGGCTTGGGTCTCCAGCTCCCACTTCATTCTCAGCACTGACCCTGAACTCATACTCGCAGCCTTTCAGGAGGTCGGTCACCCAATACTCCACCTTAGGATGGATTCTTTCTGTGTTGCAGCGAACCCACCTGAGAAGAGAAACATAAAGGCTGATGTCTTGATGCATGTCAGCTAAGTAAATTCCAGAAAGTTGATTTTGTTCATCTTGACGATGCGTTTTCAGTTGGAGAAATATTTCCTTGCTCATCAACGTGACTTCTTGGATGAGTTTCTCCCACTGAAAACGCTGAAATCGAATGGAATGAAATGAAAATTCAGATGAAGTCTAACAATTTGTTTGTAAGAATGCATTTATATAAATATAAATAACATAAATTTTTTTAACTTGAGGAATGAGGAAGCCAGAGTACTCAGAAAAAAACAACAACACATGGTTTGCATGAGAACATGCAAACTCCACATAGAAAGACAAGGCAGGCAAATAAACTCAAACCTGGGTCCTTCTTGCTCTGGGGTGACAGAGCTAACTACCACACTGCTGTGTTGCAACAGGTTTAATCTCAGTTTTCTAAAAAAGTTTGATTTATTAGGCATTGGGCCGACTGTGGCATCAGAGTTTGTGAGGCCACACACACACTTGAAGAAAGAGTTTGACATAGCTCCCACAGACTGGTGCCCACCACACAAGACCAGTGGTAAAACATTACACACTCACAGAGCAGTAGTTACATTATCAGCAACTAAAACAAATAACTTTAACAACTAGCTGAAATGTGCTGTTAATAATTCATAAGCTTGTTACAAGTCTGGATTGTGTACTTTGACATGCCAGTCATGGCTGTGTAAGTACACGAAAAAGCAATTAGAAGAAAAGCCTACAAACATTACCTGGGCCCTAAATTATTAGTGTTACATGTATTTATGAACCTGTTGGCCATGGTCTCCTTCCTCTCCACAATGTAGCCTGTGATTGGTTTCCCTCCATCAGCAGGCGGCTCCCAGCTGATTAGGGCAGAGTCATGGTAAACTTCCTTCACCAGAGGCTGCTTGGGAGCATCTGGTGTCTCTGTAATAGACACAATGAAATGCAATTACATGCTGTTTTTACTTTATAAACACAAAAGCGGATTGCTTGCTGGCTTTGTGTGTCGTTCTCTGTGAATATCACTTACTGAAAATGTCTCTAGCTTTAGTCTCTGCAGACAGAAGAGGGTCACTGATGCCATAGATGTTTTGAGCCATTATACGAATGATGTACTCCCGGCCCTCGATTAGCTTTGGCACCTGAAAGGATATTAGTAATCAAAGCCTTTGTAATATTGTCTTGATAACAAAAGAATAAAAAAAAAGAATGGTAAAAATTCAGGCATTTCAAACAAACTTTTTTATCAAAGATCTTCACAGGATCTTCTTACATATAAGGTGCATACTAAAAGTCTGGCCCAGATTTGCACTTCTCGTCACTGTTTCCAACATTTTCTGTGCTTAAAATATCTCTACTCACTCTGCAGGTGGTTCTGGTACAGGATGAGGTGACAGGCATCCATAGGTCTCTGTTGGTATCTCTCTTCTCAATGATGTAGTTGGAGACAGCACAGCCTCCGTCATCCAGAGGCGGCTTCCAGGTGATTACCATGTAATTCCTGTAGACTTCGTTGAACTCTACGGGTCCCTCTGGTGGCTGAGGACGGTCTGACAGGAAAATAATTTGCAGCGATCAGCAACATGAAAATCTTCATTTATTTTCATGCCTCGGCTTATAAAAGGTTATAATACTGGGATACTCAAATGTAACATTTATTACACATTTAAACAGTTACTTGTTCAACATGCTAAGTAAAGGAAAATATCTAAAGTCTAAAGCATTAGTATTTCTGCAGTATAGAAACATTCTGTTTCAGAGTAATTCTAAAAAACAAGTTCAAGCCTTTTTTACTTCTAGGCTCAGTTACTGTAGTTATCAGGTTGTTCTAAGTTCCTCCAAAAGCCTTCGCTTGATCCAAAATAATGCAGCAAAAGAAACGAGAAAAGAAAACTAAAAAAAGAGGCTATAATGTTCTCATATTAGCTTCTCATCAGTGGCTCCCTGTTAACCCCAGAATCAAATAAAAAACTTTCCTCCTTATATACAAGTTCTCGAAAAAACCAGGCCTCTTCATATCTTGAATATGTTGCACATTGCCCAAACAGTACGTCACCCTCAGATTGCTTATTTTTGTTTCCTATAGTATTTAAAAAGAACAGAGAGAGCCTTTCAGGCACCTCATTTTCCTGATAATATACCATAAATCTCTCTTATGGTCCATATTGCAGCTCCAGTATACTTACTACTCTAATTTTCTGTCTGAAATTGATGTGTTGTGTATCCAAGTAGTCTAAAAAATCTTGACTTTTTCCAGACTACACGTGGCCATTAGGTCTTAAATGCTCAGACAGACAGAGGCACTGTTTTAAGTGCCTTTTCTGAATTTTAGTTTTTAAACCTCTGATTTGATTTTGAGTCATGTACAAGCAGCTGACCACTCATCTCGATACATCCATTAACATATCCTTCATTTCTGGTGTTAGGTGTTGGTTTGGATCAATGCTACTTTTGTGTTGTGTCAGTTCCACAGCTGGTCAGGTCATTAGCTCTTTGCTGTGACTCACCGACCACAGTGATGGTGCAGATTCCCGAGCGAGTGCCAGCAGCATTCTCCACACTGACACAATAGCGGCCGCTGTGTTCTCTCTTGGCCTTGCTGATGTTGAGGCTGAGGTGGTGGGTGGTGCTGTGGAGGCTGATGTCCTCATCTGCCTTCAGGTCCTCATCATTCTTTGTCCAGGTGATAGCAGGGGCCGGTTTGCCACTGTAGCGTCCCGACAGCATGCAGGTGTCTCCCACCTTTACCATGAGCTTTTCCCTGAAGTCCAGGTCCAGAGTCGGTGGCTCTGCAGGGGTAACAGTTAAGCTAGTTATTATATCAGCTGAAAATCTTCCCCTAGATCATTTTCTCTGATATATAAGACTATTTCCACACCTACAACAGTTATAATGGCACATTTTGTCACATGCAAAAGATGCACAGATGCATTGAAGCCTTTAAAAATAACTTAAAATAAAAATATATTTACAGTTATTCCGTATGAACAAACATAGGCAACAGGAATGTTCACACATAGCTTAAACCCCACAATCTGCACACATGAAGGTGTGGTTCAAAAATGAGTGAATGTCATCAGTTCAGTATCTAACCATATTTGGACTTCCCTTCTTTTGCTCAAATACGACCTAGAAGAACCTGACCTAAAAATGTATTTTTACACATGAATATGACCTTTTGAATATAAAATGTCATAATTTTGTCTTTTCACATTATTTGGAGAAGCAGGGTTAACACATAAGACTTCCACACACACTACGGTGACACTCTGCCATTTAGATATTTGTATTAAATTTTCTCATAATTAGCAAATAACATATTGGCCAAAAGTATGTTTAGTGAGATTAAGGTAACCGTGATCTTTGACAATCAGAATCTAATCAGTTTATCCGTGAGACCAGGAAAACTCAAGTTATCTCCATTATCAGAATAGAACGACTGAATAAAAACATACAACCTCTGGCATTTGCTGACAACTGAAGCATTAAAACATCTCTTTATGTCATTACATGGCAAAACACTGACAAACCTCGAATTACATCCCAAAACCAACTTGCTGAAACAACTGTTATACCTCATAAGCTATGTTGAATCATAGTTACCATCCTTGGTTTTCACATTGGTGAGTCACTATGTTTTTCTGATAAAATGAATGTTGTCATGTTGTGTCACTTACCAAGTTCATCCTTGCACTGCACAGGTTTGGTGGCAAAAGATGGTTTGCCTTGTCCCACCTGGTTGACAGCTGAGACTCTGAACTCATGGCTTGAGCCTTCCTTCAGCCCAGTTAGTGTGAACCGTCTGTCCATCAGCTTGTCCTCTCCGCCTACTCTCACAAAGCTGTCATGGCCTATCATTCGGGACTCAAGGACATAGCTGGTCACATCTGCACCACCATCATATTTGGGTGGTCTCCAGGTGACGGAGATGGAGTCTTTGGTAATAGCTGTGATGATTAGATCTTCAGGACGCTCTGGGACAGCTGCAGAAGATACAAACACAGAGTGACAGCAGTTTTTTTTTGTTCTACCCAAATGACTGTCAAAGGGTTTCGTGCCTCACGAGCGGTTGTTGTTGTTTTCCTGTAGATATTCTGCACAAATTGTGAGGAGTTGACTTGTAAAAAAGAATTACTTCCAGGTTATAATTAACATTCAAATTATTGAAAGTATATAATTGAAAAACTATTTTTGCGCTTCCATAGATTTAAAACAAATTTGTAATAATTAATTGATGAATTAATTAATTTTTAAAATGACATAAAATCAGCGTCTTCTAAAGATTTCATGCCTAATAGTTGCAACTTTGAAATGAGGATTTAAAAAAAAACTTTGTATATAACAATTCAGCAATAACTCCTATTATGTTTTTTCTAGTTTGGTGATTACCCTTAAAATTGTAAAGAAGTTACAACTAAAATGTTAAATAAGGGACTCTTTTCCTTTCAGGTTACTACACGTTGGACTTACAGATGGGATCTTTGATGAGAACCATCTTGTCGGTCTCGACGAAAGGTCCCATGCCTATGATGTTCTCAGCTGCAATCCTGAAGAAGTAGCCCTTGCCATCGATGAGTCCTTGTACTACAGCATTGTTTCTTGTCACTGTGTAAGATACAGAGGTCCAACCCATGCGGTCTGACTCTCTCTTCTCAATAATATAGTTGGTAATGGCTGAGCCGCCATCATCCTCAGGGGAGTACCAGGTCAGCTTGCAGGAGTCATTGGTCAGGTTCTCTCCAGCGAAGGGAAGACCAACTGGTCCAGGAACGTCTGTAGAGATAAGGACTGAGTCAGACTCTGCACATAAAGCTTCCATATTCTACTTGGATACGCGGTTAAGAAAGTGGATGGGACAGCTCTTTATGCATCAGCATGTTCAAATTGTTTGAGGTGAATGTGATTACCCACCCAGGACCTCAACAATGACCGCCTTCTTCCTCTCTCCGCCCTCGTTCTTTGCACTTAGTGTATAAATGCCCTGGTGTTGGCGTCTGCAGTTCTTAATGACCAGTGAATTAGAGATGCCTGTCGTCTCCACCACGGCCTCTTTGGGCACCTCACTGTCATCCCGGCACCAAGTGATCTGTGGGGCAGGTTTGCCGGACACGTAGGCGATAATGCGGATGGTGCCACCGGCATGGACTACGATTTTCTCCTTCACTGAGGCGTCAAGATCCATCTCAGGAGGAACTGCACGAGACAGGGACAATTTTTACGTTTGTGTTATTAACAAAAATTATTGCTTTTCCAGATGTTAAAGTTGGATCTGTATCTTACTTGTTCTGTCTTTGACCTCAATTAGCTCAGACACTAATCCAGGGTCTCCTACTCCAGCAGCATTCACAGCTCGGACTCTGAAGCGGTACAGACCACCTTCCTTAAGGCCAGCCACCACAAATTTAGTTCCTCTGATCTCAGTGTCCTTTGCCTGGGCAGAGGCGAAATGCAAATTAACGTTCACTTAATCATGTTAAAAACACTACATACTGGATCTTCATTGGCTTTGTGGAGATGTCTCAAATCCTGAAGTCAACATTACAACATTAAAGATGAGTTCAGAGCAACTGATGTCACTCTGTAAAGTAAAGATACATATATACACAGATTACATTATTTTACTGCATCATTACAACCATAGTGCTCGCTCTCTTCATAGATTTAATGCATTGGTGTCTCATGTTATTCACTGCATTTTATTCAAATGGATCTAGAACAGTTTCATATGGTATTTTATCTAACATAGCTGTATTTTATGGACCTAAGGAAGGACCACCCCAAACATCACCCATATGTTCACAAACAATTCAAACTAAGTGGTTTTCACCTTAGCGTATTCATTCTTCCTTTGTTTTTATCATGTACAGATTTATGATTCACTTCAAGCAACTGGATGAATAAAAACAGATAAAAACAAAGAATCTGAAGTTTAACACTATATTTTTGTTGTTATTCATGATGTAGCCGGATGGGCTACTTGCCTTTCTTTTCCTCTTTCTCTCTCGCTCTACCGCCCTCGCGCTCTCCTGCGCAACTAGGTTAATTGGGAACCCTCCTGCATATTGATTGCAGGGTGCCTCAGCCCGTATAAAGCTAAGCCGGTGTTTTTCTGGATCGTTCCTCCCGTGCGTTAGGCGCAAAGCAGCAGTAAATGCTGGCACACTGCGACGGATTGATCAGCAAGCGAGTAGATCATATGACAGCTACAGGTAGTGATGGTGAGATGAACTGAAGCTTCCATCCAACCGGTCGACTCATGGTTCGAAGCATTGTGATGATTCATTTGCTCTACTGCGCCATCAAGTGGACGATTCAAGTGAAATGGGCTCTGTGATTATAATGATGTGATGTGTAAACCTCTAAACTGAATAAATTGTTTTCATGGTTATTTATCCTGAATATTGTCTCAGTATCTCTGATACAAAAGAGAAAGTGGAAACTATCAGGACAGAGTCTTGGTATGACTGTGTAACTGTTAGCCTCAGACACTCAGTCAATAGTATAATTCAGATCATAGATCAGTACATTTACATATTTTTATAACCATAAAAAAAGGAAGCTGACACTTTCGAGACTTTATCTAAGGTGTGAGCATCACAGCAGATGCCTTTGTGTCAACGTATAGCTGAGGCTAAAACAGAAAAACGATTTTACAAAACTATTCTGCAGTAGATCAAAAACGAAAGAAAACCATTAATCAATAAATGAACATTACCTGATGCTGCTGAACTGAAGCAGAGCAAATTACAGAGGTTTTATTAGAGACACAGCTGAGTGTTTTGCAATTTTGCAGAATGTTAAAAAGTTTAAATTTGTTCAGAAGCCTATTGAACGGCAGAAATTAGGTTTTCTTTTCGGAACTAAGTAGTAGTAAGTGGGAAATCAGCTGTGTTTTGCTGCCCATTTTATTTCGAACCTGGACAATTACCACAAGCACGAGTTGTAGTTTGACTCGTGGGGCGCAAGCCTTCCAGTTTGGTGTGTGTGTGTGTGTCTTTTATTAAAGTAATCACAGTTGGTTTTAGTTTTTATGATCTGTAGCGAGCCTGATGCTCAGTGTCCTTTTATTCTTTTAATGTATTGCTCTGTGTTGTATTTCAGTGGACGGAGGACGTGCCAGTGGCCCTGGGACCTCAGGTGGGGGGTCGTTTTCACACTTTCTTTTGCACAGCACCGGGTGGGCTGTAGTGATTTTCTTTTTGTGTGATTTTCTTTTGGGTCCATGGCTGCTGGTAAGTCCAAGTTCCATGATTGTTTTATTTTTAACTTGAGGACACTGTCAACAACGACGCTACATTTTGCTTTGTAATATTTTATTTATTTTAACCGTAAATAAAACTGTATTAATATTGGAGCCAACCTGCCTCGGTGTGCATCCTCGAATCTGTGCGGCCTCTCTTTATTCCTTTAATCTATTTTTCTTAAATGTATATTTCCTGGGGGTGAAATTGCCCTAGGTGGCGTTGTCATTTTATGATTTCTTTTATAACCCCGCCGAACACCTGGTCACAATCTGTTTCTCTTTTTACCTTCTCCCAGGCCTCTTCAGTTTCTGTTTCCTTCTCCTCTTCAGCTACACTCAGGAGTAGCCTCCTCTGAGCTTTCTTCTCCTCTTCCTCCTTGTTCACCTCCTTGAACTCCACAATGTAGCCTGTGACTTTTGACCCTCCGTCCACCAGAGGCGGTATCCACTCGAGCTCAACTGTAGACTTTGTCCAGTCTGTTACCTTTGGAGTGGGCGGTCCAGGAGGCTCTGCATGCACAAATTGAAATACTGTAAAGCTCTAGTTTCTGCTAAATCACAAATGTGATTAGAAGCATACACAATGGTAAAACATGTTTCAGCACCAACACAATTTGCTGTCGGGAGTTTGACATTTCATTTGGGATCATTTATTTTAGTTTTGCTCGAGAATCATTTAACAGGATCTAATCTCTGTTGCAATGTTGCTGCTAACATGCTTTAACACAATAATAACTTCTGTCTTACTGATGGGGTCTCTGCAGAGTATGGGGTCAGAAGGTATACTGGGCAGTCCACAGCCAGCAGCATTGACAGCAATGACCCTGAACTGGTATAGGGCCCCTTCCAGTAGCCCAGTGACATCCCAGTTGTTGCCCAGTGGCAGTGCCCTAATGGGCTCACGGTTGACACGGATCCAGCGCTTGGCAGTGGTCTCCTTCTTCTCGATGATGTAGCCAGTGATGGGGGACCCGCCATCGTACTTGGGTTCTTCCCAGTTGACAGTCATTGACTCCAGACAGACTTCGGTCACAGTGGGCTTCTCACACTGACCGGGGACAGCTGCAAGAGGACAGGGCTGTTATCCACGATCCACCCATAATCAATACATCATTTGTCTATGAATTACCAGACAGACAGATCAGAATCCTCTAGAGGTGTGGGTGTTAGTGACACAGTGTAATATGTAATATTGTCTACGTTTGGCCTGTTAAAGGCCAATTTCTTTTTTTAATATATCCTGATATATAAAACCATAGAACTGACAGTAGTTTTTTTAGTATTAGAAAATGATGACGGTAAATTATGCAGTAAGTGGACCGTAAAGAAATAATTTAACATGTAATAGATAATATTAACAAAGTGTAATACAAGTTATTTGTCCTCATTTGTGTAATGAGGGTGAAGACGTGATGGTCTAAACTCACTGAAGAGATTTCTGGCCTTCTCTGGATCACTGACCAGTGGTGGGCCTACTCCAAACTTGTTTTGAGCCATGACTCTGAACTCATACTCATGGTTCTCGGTCAGCCGGGTTACCACATAGGTACACTCTTTGGGATCATTGGAGACATGGACCCACGATTTCCTGTTCTCCTCACGCTTCTCAACCACGTAGTTGGTGATCTTAGATCCACCATCATCGATGGGAGGGTTCCAGGCGAGGCCTATTCTTTCTGCAAACACCTCCGTGAACTTGACTGGTCCGACTGGGGGACCGGGAGGCCCTACATAGGGAGGGAGGCTGAGTCATATATGTATATCTGAAGAGACCTGGAAATCACTTCAACCAGTGATCAAATGATCAAACCTGCTATCACCTGATAATTAAACTGCTACGAGACTTTTAACCTTGATTTGAGAACATCACACAATTTGAATAAACTGAGTCTCTGTTTCAAAATACAAGTCGACAAAATGACATTCTCATTCTCTCTGAAGATTGCTGTTTTTAATTGAACATTACAAACTTTTTTAGACAAAGAACCAACTTTGGATACTGCAAAGGCTTTGAGTTGGGCATAGCACTGTTGATTTGAAGGTGACACAGCGCTCTGCCAGGCCTCACGTCTGGTAATGAAACTTGTACTGCTGTTGCCTTTAAATTAAATTATCTGATGAGAAATATGGTTTGCTGTGATTCAGCTTTGTTGAGTTGAAAAGACACATGTAACATCTTTAGGTTGAATTTCTTACCAAACACTGAGAGCTTGATGCCCTTGCAAACAGTGCCCAGACTATTAGTGGCGGTCAGGCTGTAGAGTGAGCTGTCATGCCTGCTGGCTTGCTGTATTAGAAGGGTGCACTTATCCTGGGTTACTAGTTTGTTGATGTGTTGGTCATACTGAATGGCAGACTTCTCCTCAGGTTTGTCCACACTGGCTTTGTGCCAAACGAGGCTGGGGAACGGACAGCCACTAACTTTTGCAACAATGCTGATGTCACAGCCCTCCTCTCCCTCCATAGCCTCACGTAGTTCAATAGTGGGCGGACCTGCAGAGAGATGATCCGTTTGTTATGATCGACAAAACAAACAGTTTGTTAATCACATCATAAAGTTAACTGAATGCAACATTCTCAGGCACCCACAGATGTTCGTGAAACAGCCCCTATGAATATTTGACTTAAAAAACAAACGTGCTGGTCAAATAGAGTGGAATATGAGTAGCCTGTCATTGGCTGAAGAGGCTGTTGCTCACATGTCTGATCCTTGATGACCATGGGTCCAATGGTGGCAGAGGGTCGGCTGGGTCCAGCAGCATTTACAGCTTTTACTCTGAACTCATATTCTCCTCCCTGTAGATTAACAAGACAGTCAACACAAAGTTTGGGTAAAATTTCAGTAGAAATTCCCAAATCACTGTGGAAAGTGGGCTGAAAGCTCAGGTTTTATCCTCTCCTGTTATTTTTTGTTGTTAGTTTTTTTTAAGTAAAAAATATAAATGTCCTTCAGAAGCAACTCTCTCTGCAGGATACATTTTGGCTTAATTCTCAAATTTTGTGTTGGAGAAATACAAGTTAATATGACAGTAACATCGCAAAGAGATAGAGTGGGTTAAAGATTATGCACTAAATATTAATCATCTTAAAAAACTTTAAAGTAAAAGAAGCAATCTTTATTGCATTATGTCTTAATGCATCCTTGATCATCCAGCTAAGGAAATCCCAAAAAGCTGATTCTGTTCATCTGGAGGTAACGTTTTCAGTGGGAGAAAAATTTTGCCAAAAATTGGTCCACCCAAGGATCGGATCCCCCGACACAAACAGAGTAACATAGTGTATGCTGTTACGTGCCAGGAGGATTGCCAGGATTTATACATCAGGGAAACCAAACAACCTCTGGCTAAGACAGGGGCGGGCAATTCCAGGCCCCAAGGGCCGGTGTCCCTGGAGGTTTTAGATGTGTCCTTGAACCAACACAGCTGATTTAAATGGCTAAATTAGCTCCTCAACATGTCCTGAAGTTCTCCAGAGGCCTGGTAACGAACTAATCATGTGATTCAGGTGTGTTGACCCAAGGTGAGATCTAAAACCTGCAGGACACCGGCCCTCGGGGCCTGGAATTGCCCACCCCTGGGCTAAGTGGATGGCACAACACAAAAGAGCCACCTCGTCAGGCCAGGACTCTGCAGTTTATTTACACCTACAGGCCAGTGGACTCTCTTTCAAGGATGAGGATGTAACATCCTGGACAGGGAGGGACGCTGGTTTGAGGGCGGAGTCAAGGAGGCCATTTACGTGAAAAGGGAAAGACCATCTCTGAATCGCGGAGGGGGCCTAAGGGTACATCTGTCACCATCTTACAATGCTGTGATTGCAGCCATTCCCCAACTCTCTGTGAATGGGATTCATGGACATTGATCAGTGGTCATGAGAATTTGCATATTAATGATCTTGAAACTGACCATTTTTCACTGGTGGTGCTTGTTTCAGTTATTGGGCAAATTTCCTGTTTATAAGGTGGGAAACCTGCAGTCAGCTGAGACTGAAGACGTCAGTTGGATGAGTGACAAAACGTTTCTCCCACTGAAAACGCTACACCCCGATGAACAGAATCAACTTTTATTGCATTACATTTTCATCAGTTATCAGTTTGAGTTTTCTAGAAATCATCTTAAATAACTTCCAGAAAGAAAATGATCAATCTTAAAACTAGGACAAAAAGTGACATTTAAAATATGCCTTTCTCCAGCCATGTATTCATAAATGTGATTCTAATTAATACAGGAAACAAGCAGTACATGGAGGAATACTTTGAAGAGGAAAGCCTGACCTCTTTGAGATCCTCCACCACGAAGGTGAGCTCTTCCACATCTCTCTTGTTGCACTGTTTCCAGGTCTCTTTCTCCTTGCCGGTGGTGTCCCAGCTCAATCGTTCAATGATGTAATGCTTCACAGGAGAGCCACCATTATTTTTGGGAGCCTCCCAGCTCAAGGTGACAGTGTTCTTTGTCACCAGGTTAACCTTCAGCTTGGTGGGGGGGTCAGGTGGGTCTGAGAAAGAGGATGGTTAATATTAGGGCAATTCATGTAAACTTTGGAAGTATGTGCTGCATATCTGGAGCTGAAATTCCAAACAAGTCCTCACAGATGGGGTCTCTGGCCCGGACAGGTTCAGTGGTGACAGTGAACGGGCCGAATCCCAATCGGTTCTCTGCTCGCACTCTGAACAGGTAGTCCTGACCCTCTAGCAGTCCTGGCACCACGTAGGCCTGGCTAGCACAGGCTACATTAACCTGATAACAAAGCAAAAAACTCAGCTAATCAATCACAAACAGCAGAATCTTAAAGTTAAGCTTAGCTGTTACATCTAGTGCTTCTGAGTCATGGACATATTAGAATCATAGAAGCAGCTTACTATTTAGCCTGGGAGTCTCTATCCATTCCTGCAACATCTAATCAAAGGGACTATTTCCATGCATTACTTTTGAAACTTAGCAAAATAGGATAGAAAAACTGACAACAAGGTGATGTTTACCTTGGTCCAGGCCTTGTCGGTCACAGATTTCTTCTCAATAAAGTAACTCTTGATTCGCTCTCCTCCATCTGTATCGGGGAGCTTCCAGATCAGCCTCATGGTTGATCGGGTGATGTCAGTAATCTTTAAGTCCTTTGGAGGTCCGGGAACATCTGCAGCCACAAGCACAGTAAAACATTTAGGACACAGGAAAAAGATGCCACTCTGCCATTGCTAGTCATCTATAAGTATGCTTCTCTTAAAAAAAAGTCACAAACATACCGAGGACAATGACCCTGATGTTGAGGTGTTTCTGTCCAGACTTGTTCTTGGCTGTGATGGTGTAACGTCCAGAGTGAGTCCTCAGACTGACAGGTATAGTCACAACAGAAGTGGTGTCTGTGGACTCCACCTGAACAAGCAAAACAAAAAAATATTTAAAGAATTGTCTTATGTATTTTGCAAGAAATACAAACACAAACATAATAATGCAATGGTTTCATAAAATTTTAACAGACAAGTGAAAAATAAGGGAAAGAAGGGCACGAACTCTTCAAAAAGGTGATTTTTTTTTTCCTGAAAATGTGGTATTAAGGTCTCACCTCAGAGTCCACAGGCAGTGTGTGGAGTTTGTTTTTCTTGTGCGACTTGGCTTTGCCGTCAAAGTCCCAGGTTACCTTAGGAGTGGGCCGGCCTTTGATGGTGGTGGGGATTCTAATGGGATCTCCAGCACGGATGGAAACCAGGTCATCTGCCATCACATCAAGTGTGATTGAAGGTGGAACTGTTGAGTAGGAATTGATAAACACATCAGTGGATGAAATACACAGTATCTACTTATTGTAGTGAAAATTACTTTAAATTCAGACATACGTTGGACATCCTCAATAAGAACTTCACTAGTGCGGGGGCTGGGATCAGACTCTCCAATGTCATTGACAGCAATGATCCTGAAGCGGTAGCGCTTCAGCTCGCGGAGGCTTGGCACTGTAAACTCAGTAGTGGGGTGCAGGGTTTCAGGATCATTTACTCTCACCCACTCTGATGTCCCCTCATCCTGTATCTGGATAATGTAGCCCTTGATGGGACTGCCACCATCACTCTCTGGTGGTTTCCAGGAGAGTGTGACATTGTGTTTTGTCTTATCGGCCACCTCGGGAGCAGCAGGCATGCTTGGAGGAGCTGCAGGGAAAAGCAACAGAATGTGAAAAAAGTATCCAAATTCTATCATTCATCATCCCCCCGAATCTGGTGGCCAACACCAGACTTTAAGTAAGCTGGTGGGTTTTAAAAAGAAATGCATTGTCCTTTACTTACTGAGAGGGTCAACAGCAAAGGCAGAGTCAGATGGTCCACTGAAAGGTCCGGTTCCTGCTGAATTACAGGCTGCGACCCTAAACTCGTACTCTGTTCCTTCAAACAGACGTGTCACCTGAGAGACACATAATGCAACAGTATTCAATTTCTAAACAAGGAGTTGTACACACCGAGGCAGTGCTTTCCTTAAAATAAATGCTAAAATTACTAGAAAGCTACACAGCTCACCTGGTACTCCCAGCCTTTCATGCCCCTCTTTGTGATGGGCATCTTATTGACTTTAGCCCAGTAAGCAGTACCTTTCTCTCTTTTTTCCAGCCAGTAACCAATAATCGTGGAGCCTCCATTATCTCTGGGAGGTTCCCAGGTTAGAGTCATGGAGGTCTTGCAGTACTCTGCAATTGTTGGTTTCTCTGGAGGGCCAGGAAGGCCGAAGGGGTCTATAATTTGAACTTCCTCAGTTGTGCAGGGATCAGATTTACCGTAGCGGTTCTCAGCCCGTACCCGGAAAAGGTAGGTCTTTTTGTCTTCCAGGTTCCAGACCTTCAGAAGATGTAGGTGATGTTACCATTGGAAACCAATTGGACTACATTTATTATTATTAATATAACTTGTAGTTGGTGCTACTATTATAAAGACATACCCCATATTTTCTCTCAATTATACTATTTGTAACCTCCTCCCACTGCGGTTCAGGTGGAGCTTCCTGTCCCTCTTCCACCTCAGGCACCTCTGTTACCACTTCCTTCTTCTCAATGATGTAGTTGGTTAGTTCACTTCCGCCATTATCAAGTGGTGCGTCCCAGTTGAGGTAGCAGGACTCACCTCTGATATTGGTTACTGTCACATTCCTTGGTGGAGTTGGTCGGTCTGAAGAGAAGAGCATGAGTTCAGTCAGGACACTGTCAGCTGGTTACTCTGATACAAACAGAACTAGCATAACTAATAACATAACACCATATTTTATGTTATAAAGTACCACCACGGTGACATGATTTCAACTCACCAAGCACCATGACATAGACCGTGTGCGTGGCTGAACCCATGTTGTTGGAGGCAGCCACAGTGTAACTGCCACGGTCCCTCCTGTTGGCTGCTGGGATGGACAGCATGGTCTTGCAATTCATTCTGCCAGTCACATTTGTCTCCATCAGTAGAGTCTCAGTAGGCTTCTCGATCACTATGTCATCCTTAGACCACTCAATCTTAGGGATGGGGAGTCCCAGGACATCAGCTGGGATCTCGATGGATTCACCCTTCTTCACAGTAATGGTGTCCCCTTTGAACTGCTTCAGCATGTGAATCTCAGGAGACACTGAGAAAGGCAAGACAGAAATCAACCAAATCAGAATGTATGAGCCATGAGCCAAGCTATTAGCATCCACTAGGGTTGACTTCTTTATTTTATATACATTTCTCTGGAGAAAACTCTTCCATCCATTACTTGAACAAGTAGAAGTTTTCAGGCTTTACCTTCATCATCTTGGATAACCACAGTCAGTGGGATGGATGGCTCACTCTCTCCAATAAGGTTGGCACACTTGATTCTGAACTCGTACATCCAGGCATCATCCAGGCCCTCCACAGTCATAGTCATGTTGGGACAGATCTCAGTGTTGCAGGGCTCAAAGGCCTGCTGGTCCTGCCTCTTTTTCTCAACAAAGTAACCAATGATAGGGCTGCCGCCATCATTACGTGGTGGTTTCCAGGCGAACGTGATGGAGTTCTTTGTGCGTTCAGTGTAGTGGAACTTCTCAGGATATGATGGCGGGCCTGCAAAACCACACAAGAAACTTGTTTCAAATACACTTCCACATTTCACACTGCTTCTAAACACAAAATCCCCAACATCCATAGAATGAAAATAAACGTAGCACTCACCCTGTGGGTCTACAGCCTTGATGGGTCCTAGCTCAACAGGTGGGCCCAGGCCGTATTTGTTCTTGGCGATGACACGGAACAGGTATTCTTGTCCCTCCATAATGCCCACACACTCACACTTGGACGAGGCGGTTTCAACAGGTTGCCTCCATGTGTGCATCTTGGGATCTCTTCGCTCCACGAGGAAGCCGGTCAAGTCACTGCCTCCATCGTCTTCAGGGTCATCCCAGTTCAGAAAGATCATCTTACGAGTGACAACAACAGGCTTCAGGTCTGTGACAGGTCCCGGGACATCTGAAAATAAAACAATATTATCCTGTTTGATCATTTGTTCAACTAATTACAAGTTCAGACTGAATTCTAGCGTCCTGGACTCACCCATGACCTCCACTCTGGTCCATGCAGACTTGATGCCACTGGGGTTGCAAGCGGAGATTTGATATTTTCCGCAGTCTTTCCTCTGGACATTCTTGACTGAAAAGATGCTGTTGTTGTCCTCAGTGAGGATCTCTGTACGGTCTTTGTCGGGTTTGCCATCATCCTTGGTCCAGGTGATGGCTGGGTAGGGTTTACCTGTGACTGTAGCAGGTATAAGGAGGTTTTCTCCAGCTCTGATCACGACGCCATTCTTGACAGACAGATCCAATTCAATTACTGGGATCTCTGTTAGTGATGACCAGCAAAGAAGCAAAGAATGAAAAACAAACAAATAAAATACAAGAAGAAGAAGATATACATCAATACGAAATTAACCAAGATTTGATCTAATTGAACACTGGTTCAAATTTCTACATTTTTAAAAACATTTTTCTTAGTTTTTCAGCTAACCTGCAGGATTTCTGACGAATACAGACTCTGTGAATCCTGGTGTTCCCTCTCCAGCAGCATTACAGGCAATGACTCTGACCGTGTACTTTGCTCCCTCTCTGACTCCATAAACAGTGAAGTTCCGAGTCTTCCACGGACGTTCCGTAGATCTCGACCAGTCCTTGGTACCAGCCATAGCCTGAATAACACCACAGAACAAACAAGAACATCCATCAGGACTGAAATCAACTTCTAACATGACAGAATCTCAAAAACAAAGTTAAAAACCTATGAGAAGTAACTTTTTTCACCTTATCCACATGATATCCCAGGATTTCCCCACCTCCATTGTCAGCAGGCGGGTCCCACTCAACTTCGATGGAGTGGTCAGTAGTTGCTGCCACTCGGGCAACTGGAGGACCTGGAGGCACTGTAGGGTCAAAGTAAACACAGATGAATCTCACCCTACGATTGACTATATTTCAGTGAGAATAACTATACCCAGATGAGGTAGGAAGTAATTCAGTTCGAATATTATACTAAAACAAAAAAACACTTGGAAATCATCTAATCTAATGTTTTAGATCATCAAACAAATTGTATTTAACAAAGACAACATAAGTAAATAGAAAATGCTGTTTTTTTCATGATGATTTCATTTAGTACAAGAATCCAAACCTACCTGGCCCTATATGAAAAAGTGAACCTAACAGCTGGTTCTACCACCTCTCGCAGCAAGAACTGCAATCAGGTGTTTGCAATAACTGGCAATGAATCTTTTATATTGGTGTGGAAGAATTTTGGTCAACTCTTCTTTGCAGATATGTTTGAATTCAGCCATATTGCCCTGTTTGAAGTCATGTCAATCCATTTCTATATGTTTTAAGTCTGGAGTTACTCTTGGCTACTCCTAAACCTTCAGTTGGGCTTTTTAGGCCATCCAAACGTGAACTTGCTGGTGTGTTTTGTATCATCGTACTGCTCCATAACCTGGGTGCGCTTGAGCTTCAGGGCACAAAGTGATGGCTGAATATTCTCTTTCAGGATTTTCTAGTAGAGAAGAGAATTCATGGTTCCATTCATTTGCTCATTTTATGCCAGATGCAACAGGACTCTTCAAAATGTTAAACTGTAACCCTTTCCCTCCACGGCGGCGATGTCTCATTCGAATGCTTGCCATATTAACTTTCGATGGCACTTTATCTGCCTGCCATGTTTGACCACAGGTAATGGGGAATCAGGGTTCGATTCCGGAGAGAACCTGACAAAGACTACCACATCCAAGGAAGGCAGCACACGCACAAATGATCCCCTCCCGACTCAGGGAGGTAGTGATGAAAAATAACAATACAGGACTCTTTCAAGGCCCTGTAATGTGAATGTGAATGAAATAATCTTTTAAAAAATATTTTCTATTTACTCAGGTTATCAATTTCTAATATTAAAATTTGTTTGAAATTTTATCTGAAACATATAAATGTGACAAGTATTAAAAAAACCCAAAAGAAAATCTTAAAAGGAGCAAATAATTTTACCATAACTTTTTCTTCTTCATACTTCTAAATTCTAAAAATTGCCAGTTGCTCATTTTTCAAATATTAAATAAGTGTTATAGATGGATATAACTAAGAATAAAACATTTAGTGACAACTCACAGTTCTGTCGAACACAGGATTTAGAACAGTTTACGTACAAATCGCTGGCTGGGCAGTCTTGGGTTCAGAGGGAACACTGAACTTTCCAGGGCCGGCCTGGTTTTCGGCAGCAACTCTAAAGATGTAAGTCAGCCCCTCGATCAGACCTTCAACATTTAGCTCAGGGACAGGGATGATGTTCCTGAAGACCAAAGGTACCATGAAGGCTTTGTTATTACCCTCACACAAGCCAATATGCACTTTCATGTGTCTTGTTGCAAATTGGAAAAGAAAGAAAGAAAATGGTTACATTGTATGGTTTTCTCACCTATTTACACGTGCCCAGTGTGAGCTGTTGATCTCACGGCGCTCCACCCAGTATCCCAAGATGGGGCTGCCATTATCATTTGGTTCATTCCATGTGACCAGCATGCTATTGGCTGTGATGTCATCAACTTGTGGTTTATCAGGTGCTTCGGGAGGTTCTAAGGACATACCGAGATGAAATAGCGGAACAAAAATAAGTGGTATGTTACCATTGTTCATATACCTTTAAGTTCATTAATAGCGCAGTTATCTGTTAATTAATCTACATAATGACATATATTTAATTTCAGCTGACCTTTAATCAGTTACAAACATTTTTGTGCTTTAAAACTTTACAAACCAAGCTGAAAAAAACATCAAACAAATAAAACAAAACCAAAAACTAGCTTACAGCATAGACCAGAATAATAATAAATGCACCCATACCAAAAGGATTCTTGGCAATGACCGGTTTGGAGACACAGGGTGGGCCTGCACCATACTTGTTCTCAGCCACGACCCTAAAGATGTACTCCTTCTTTTCAATGAGTTTGGGCACCAAGTAACGACATCCTTTCAATATTGCGGTAACGGTGCTCCAACCAATCTCCAGCTTGGAGTTGTCTTTCTGTTCCAGGGTGTAGTTGAGAATCTCGCTGCCACCATCATCCAGAGGGGGATCCCACTTGCAGATCACAGAGTTCTTCCTCACCTCCTCGAATCTAAAGTTTACGGGAGGCCCGGGAGTATCTGTAGACAGAATAAATGTTCAGATTTGAACTTTTTGTATCTTTTTTTAAGACATGATTAGCTTTAAAGTATAAAGCTTTGGTTATAGAAAACACAAAAGAACTCGCACCGAGTATGTTGACCTCGCAGGTTGCCGAGGCAATGCCATGGTCGTTCTCCACCTTCACCATGTAGACACCATGATCAGGGCGAATCGAGTCCCTGATAACGATAGAGGATACACCCTTGTGGCTATTGTCGATGGCCAGGCGTTCATTTATGGTGGGGTAGTCTGGCTCCTCGACCTCTGGTTGTGGAACTTCCTCCTCCTTTTTCACCTCGCCTTCTTTTTTCACCTCGCCTTCTTTTTCCTCAGGTTCTTTCACCTCTCCCTCCTTCTCCTCTTTCTTCTCAGCTGTCCCCTCTTCTTTCTCCTTTTCCTCCTTCTTTTCCTCTTCCTTCTTTTCCACCTTCTTCTTCAGGGGTTTTTCAGGTCTCTTCCGGAGTGGCTCAGGCTGAATTGATTGGTTGTTCCAGTACCAGGTGATCTGAGGGTACGGAGATCCTGAAATGTTGGCATCCAGGCAGATCTCATAGCCTCGCTTCACGGCGAGACCAGACTGTAAGCTGCCACTCAGGAAAACCTTTGGAGGATCTAAGAGAGAAATAAAATCAGACAAACCGAAATGCGTACCTAGAAATAGAGAAAGTGAGAGATAGATCGAGAGAGAACGAGACCACACAGCTGATACATACCAATGGTATCAGCGGCCTTGATAAATGGCGTGTTGCGTGATGGCTCACTGATCCCAGCAGCATTTTCAGCTCTGACTCTAAAGGTGAAGTTCTTTCCTTCTATCAATCCTCTGACGGTGTAGGATAGTACAGGCACCAGGAAGTCATTGCACCTCTCCCACTTGTCCTCTCCTTTCTGCTGCTTCTCTAGGATGTAGCCCATGATTTTGGAGCCACCATCATACATGGGAGGCTTCCAGGTTAGAGTAACAGTACTGGATGTGGGGTTGTGGGTCTCCACATCCACTGGTGGGTCAGGAGCATCTGGAACAAGATTTTGCATTCAGTTAGATTTCTCTTGGAAGCAAAATGTCAAACATTGAAAACTTAGGAAAACTAAATATTCATTTTCATACCAACACCAACTAGAATCTTGATATAAATGAGTAACAGTAGGTGGACATTAGGTAAGGCTGCACTTTTTGCAGCGATCTCATATAGAAAACTATTCCGCGCATATATAAAACCAAGGAACACGGTGTACAGTCGAGTCTTAATAGCTTACTTACAGCTGGGCTCGTCAGGCTGCAGTGGTTATTATTATATTTACATGCTTCCAGCTCCCGTTTCTGCTCAGTGACAA